>NC_139995.1:34244887-34488210 GCF_964263955.1 Coregonus lavaretus
TATACAACTCATACAAAACATTTAATAATTGCTCCTTTTTCTTCTAATTTTATTTTTCCATTTAATTTTGCACAGAGGTAGTGACTATTTAGGTAAAGGGGAAGGGACAAAAATACTAAATTAAAAATATATTATAGAAAATGTTTTTGTTAATGTTTGACCAGAGGAATCGTACAAGAACCAAACATAATACTGCAATCACATACAAAAGTAGTCCATTTTTGTACATTTTATACAGTGTTCACGCTTTTCTTGTTGATTTTCTTTCAGTATTTTCTTTCAAAGGCAAAAAGAGGGGTGTGTTTGGAATGTTACACCCCAGGCTAATGGACAGTTTATGCTAGCGGGTCCACCAGGGGCTCCTCATCCCCCCGAGACAGAAGCTCCTTCTTCTCGTCTGTGCTGGCCAGGGAGTTGCGGCTGTTGTGGGCTCCCATGTACAGGGTGGCATACACTGGGTTTGTGAAGTTGGTGGGCTGGGAAGAGACCAGGGAGGACCATTAGATAAACTAAATACATGGTAGTAGATGTGTGTTTGTATGTCCAGGATGTGTGTGTTTGCTTGTGCAGGTGTGTGCGACATGGTGCAAGTGTGTTTGTGTGCTTGCTTGTATTAACGTGTGTGTTACCTTGTCTGGGTCCAGTGTGAAGTCCGAGTCTAGAAGATCCCCGGCATCGTCGTCTGGCTCACCCTCGTAGATCTTGTACGCTGGGTTTCCTATCTCCACGTTCATGGCCCCGTTAGTCATCCTCTGGTGCTGAAAGCCCTTGGCCCTGCGGATACAGAGGTGAAAGGTCATGACCCCTTAGGCACGGACGGGTCCTGAGAGCGTCCACACAGCGCAGGCAGCGACATGGCCACATCACGGGGGTCAGGGGTCACATCACTGTCACGGTAACCCAGGAAGCCTGGACTCAAAGCCACAGCACAGGCAACAATGCAAACCCAGCATTCACCTAGCTAGTATATACTACAGGACACACTGGTCCTGGAGAGGGTTGTGTAACAGTACCAAGTAAGCTAACATTACACATACACCCTGTGTAAGTGGTACTACTGAATACCTATTTAAGAGTCTGCTTGAAAAACACAAGCAAGGTCAAATCTATCGATGTCTTCAAAATCTATAGACATCTTGGACAGAAATGCATGTTGTCAGTTTGGAGCATCACCATATCGGGTCAAACCATGGACTTGAGGAATGGAGAGAAATGTAACAAATCAACCATCTACCATAGTAAATGCTGGATTTGTCATGTTGCATTTTCCAAATCCTGGCTTGGAACAATGCAGTCAAAGCGTCCTCTCTCTCTCAGTATGATAAATACAGTAGGATTCTACACAACACAATACAGTACAATACAGTACAGCATGATAGAGAACAGCATGGGATCCATTTAGACACCATGGGGTCATAGACTGATCTATTTCACCTCTTCAATAGATCACCACCTGTTACCCCCCTAGAAGTATAGTAGGGGGTTTGGAGAGGGTGGACCAGTCCTGAACAGGGATTTAGATCAGGAGAGGGAGGGGCAAGCTGAGAGAGGACGGAAAGCGTAACGAGGCAACCGTTACCGTGAGTGTCTGGAGCAGGATTTGCCCAGCCTGCCAGACCTGATGGACAGAAGAGATGCAGTTACTCACAGCAGAGAGAAAGAGAGGGAAAGAGAGAGAGGGGGGGGGGGGGGGGGGGGGGGGATAGGGTGACCACATTTAAAATACTCAAATGCGGGACAATGGGATGATTTTGCGGGACAGTGTAGCCTACATGAATACATGTTCTTGGCAGCGCACCGAGCGAGCTAATTGAAGCGCACAAAGCCTACTCTTTTGCCGAGCGAGTGCAAAATTTGGTGATGCAGAAACGAGAGACCACACGTGTGGCTGTTTTATGAAAATCAGGGAATATTTGGCCAAGTAAACATTTGTGATTGGTCTCAGGGAATGTAAAACATTTAGGGAGGGATACTTTTAAAAACAGATTCAGTGAAGTAGCAGCAAATATGTTAAATGAGCAACTAATGAGCCTTACAAGTTTGACCTTCTCTTTCAGTCTAATACGGCTGGCTATTTCCTTACTTTTGTAGCCCTTGGTTAGAAGCACAATTTTTGTAAGTAACTCGCTGTCCTCTGCAAGTTTAGCCAGAAAGGATTTGGCAAATTGGTTGACTATATGACATTGGCCTATGTCTTGTCTTATGCAGCCAGAATATCAGATCTCATCAACGATTGGAGAAGTGTTTAACATCACCAGTACCACATACTTATGATATACATCTTGTTATAAGCGCAATGTTACTGCAAAAGAGACAGATTGGAATGTCAATTATCATCAAATGAATAGTAAGTCTGACTTACTATAAAATCAACCTTTTTTTGTAAATTTGTGGTGTTTTAAATTATTAAAAAATATGGGACATGATTGTTTGGTTGTGGGACGGGGGACAAAGGGAACAAATGCGGGACTGTCCCACACTATCCGGGACATGTGGTCACCTTAGGGAGAGAGGGAGGGAGGAGAGAGAGAGGGGAGGTGAGAGAGAGGGAGGAGAGAGAGAGAGAGAGAGAGGGAGAGGGAGGAGAGAGAGTACAGAGAGAGGGAGGAGAGAGAGTGCAGAGAGAGTAAGAAGAAGCATTAAAGAAAAGAGAGCTTGATAGGGGGTTAAGGTAGATATTGTCCCAGTGTTCTGCTAGTGCCCCGGTGTTGTATTGTGTATTTTGTAGTGTAGTGTAGCGTTCCTCACCCCCTCATTCTTCTCCTGTACCAGAACACAGCTCCTCCCACCAACAGAACCAACAACAGCAGCAGCAACACTGGGATCACTATGGTGGCAGTACCTGTACATGGACACACAGAAACAGTATACATACACAGTTAGGCAGGAGACTTCAGTTAGCGTCCAGTCGATGTGCAGCCACAATAATACATGTAAAATGTAGAGGAGCAGCTCTTGCATTTTCTTTTGATGGCCAGCTGACATCTAAGTTACAGTAAAATCACAAGCAAAAGTTACGCCTCTACTTTTTGCAAACCTTGAGGATAGTTTACTTACGTCCACCAGACTCTGAGGAGTCTACACTAGAGGCCACCACCTCACAGCGATGCCCCACCCAGCCTGCAGAACACCTGAGGGGAGAGACAGCGATAGATACAGAGAGATGTAACCTCACAGTAACCAGAGTTACCATGCTAGAGAGAGCGAGAGGAGAGGAAAGGAGAGGAGAAGAGAGAGAGAGAGAACTCACTTGCACTCTGGTAGGTGTGTGCGTGGGTTGACAGAGCACTGTCCATTAGCACAGTACTCATCACATGTGTAGCAGCTGGGCTGAACTCTGCTATTGGTGCAGCTACAGGACACACACAGGTAACAATAGGTTAGGACGTGTGTGTGTGTGTGTGTGTGTGTGTGTGTGTGTGTGTGTGTGTGTTGACACTTACATGCAGGTGACCTCTCCTGTGGGCTGGAAGGAGCTGGTGGGGATACACTTGCCGTCGCGGCAGTAGTGACACTTGTCCACCTCGCAGGTGCTGCCGCTGAACTGGGGCAGACAGCGACACTGGCGTGCCTCGCTGGCACTCTGCAGACAAGTGCCTCCGTTCAGACAGTGGCCCTCGCAGCTACCTACTCACACACACACATAAGAGACAACTATCCGTCTGAGTATACTGAGAGCAAGGAGCCTTGAGGTGGATATCAAAAGAGTGCCAAGCAGTTCACATTTTGTAGTCCTCCACTACTGTAACTCAGTAGTGTTCTAGTGTTATACTGCCAGCAGGTGGCAGTAGAGAGACAGTTTATTTAATTATTGATTTATTAGGATCCCCATTAGCTGTTGCACATGCAGCAGTTACTCTTTGTGGGGTCCAAACAAAACATCAAATACATTTACATTTTAGTCATTTAGCAGATGCTCTTATCCAGAGCAACTTACAGTTAGTGCATTCATCTTAAAGGGCAATTAGGCCACTTTTCAACCTCATATTCCTTACCTACAGCACCACACCAGTGTCAACATACCCCTAATAACAAAGTAGGATTAAACACCCACACCAGCGAAAATCATCCACTTTTTTAGCTGAAAGATGATGCCCATAGCTCATCCCTGATATTGCACAACGATTTAAGTCAATAAGTCATCATTTTAGTTTAAGTCTAATATATTTGGGCTTGAACAGGAAAATCAAAAAGTTAAACTTCAGATTTTCCTGTTTACAACCTGGTACTACTGCTTACTGCTGTCTGTAATGCACTTAGTTCGATATGGAGCTGTTTAATGAGCTGACGGTGAAATGGTGAGTAAGAAAATAGCAAATATTATTATGATGAGCTAATGTTGTTCACTTGGCTATAGTAAGCAGCCCGGCAAGGGACACGTTAGCCGAACGACTTATCATAGGCGCATCACCTAGCTAACATTAGCTGGATAGCTAGCTAGTGACATCAAAAGTGGATGAAGACGTGGAGAGGTGAAACGTCAACATGGCTGCGATACATCATCGTTTCTGGAGACATTATGCACGGCAGCGCTACAGTAGCAGCAAGAGTAGGCCTATTGTTCACTAACTATATACAAGTTTGGCTGGCTAGCTAGCTATAGTATAGATGACTGTGCAGTGAAGTACAGTTCATTCAGAAAGTATTCATACCCCTTGACTTATTCCACATTTTGTTGTGTTACAGCCTGAATTCAAAATTGATTTATTTTGCCCATCTACACACAATACCCCATAATGACAAAGTGAAAACATGTTTTTAGAAATTTTAGCAAATGTATTAACTGCTACTCCTACTGCTCTCTCCTCGTCTGACCATGTGTTCTCACATACCCGAGAGCATCTGGTCAGCGGCGTGGTGGCACAGGAATCCTCATCTCTCCCAAGTGGACATTCTCTATTTTTCCCCCTGACCCATCTGTCTATCTATCATTTGAATTCCATGCTGTCACAGTCACTAGCCCATTTAAGCTTAACATCCTTGTCATTTATCACCCTCCAGGTTCCCTTGGAGAGTTCATCAATGAGCTTGACGCCTTGATAAGTTTCTTTCCTAAGGATGGCTCACACCTCACAGTTCTGGGGGACTTCAACCTCCCTACGTCTACCTTTGACTCATTTCTCTCTGCCTCCTTCTTTCCACTCCTCTCCTCTTTTGACCTCACCCTCTCACCATCCCCCCCTACTCACAAGGCAGGCAATACGCTTGACCTCATCTTTACTAGATGCTGTTCTTCTACTAATCTCACTGCAATTCCCCTCCATGTCTCCGACCACTACTTTGTATCCTTTTCTCTCTCACTCTCCTCCAACACTACTCACTCTGCCCCTACTCAGATGGTAATGCGCCGTCGCAACCTTCGCTCTCTCTCTCCCCCGCTACTCTCTCCTCTTCCATCCTATCATCTCTTCCCTCTGCTCAATCCTTCTCCCTACAATCTCCTGATTCTGCCTCCTCAACCCTCCTCTCCTCCCTTTCTGCATCCTTTGACTCACTATGTCCCCTATCCTCCCGGCCGGCTCGGTCCTCCCCTCCAGCTCCGTGGCTTGATGACTCATTGCGAGCTCACAGAACAGGGCTCCGGGCAGCCGAGCGGAAATGGAGGAAAATTTGACTCCCTGCGGACCTGGCATCTTTTCACTCCCTCCTCTCTACATTTTCTTCATCTGTTTCTGCTGCTAAAGCCACTTTCTACCACTCTAAATTCCAAGCATCTGCCTCTAACCCTAGGAAGCTCTTTGCCACCTTCTCCTCCCTGCTGAATCCTCCTCCCCCTCCCCCCTCCTCCCTCTCTGTGGATGACTTCGTCAACCATTTTGAAAAGAATGTTGACGACATCCAATCCTCGTTTGCTAAGTCAAATGACACTGCTGGTCCTGCTCACACTGCCCTACCCTATGCTTTGACTTCTTTCTCCCCTCTCCTCCTCTTTCTCCCCTCCCTCCTCTCTTCTCCAAACCATCTCCGGTGACCTTCTCCCTTACCTCACCTCGCTCATCAACTCATCCTTGACCGCTGGCTATGTCCCTTCCATCTTCAAGAGAGCGAGAGTTGCACCCCTTCTCAAAAAACCAACACTCGATCCCTCTGATGTCAACAACTACAGACCAGTATCCCTTCTTTCTTTTCTCTCCAAAACTATTGAGCGTGCCGTCTCTAGCCAACTCTCTTGCTATCTCTCTCAGAATGACCTTCTTGATCCAAACCAGTCAGGTTTCAAGACTGGTCATTCAACTGAGACTGCACTTCTCTGTCACGGAGGCTCTCCGCACTGCTAAAGCTAACTCTCTCTCCTCTGCTCTTGTCCTTCTAGACCTTTGATACTGTGAACCATCAGATCCTCCTCTCCACCCTCTCCGAGCTGGGCATCTCCGGTGCGGCTCACTCTTGGATTGCGTCCTACCTGACCGGTCGCTCCTACCAAGTGGCGTGGCGAGAAGCTGTCTCCGCACCACGTGCTCTCACCACTGGTGTCCCCCAGGGCTCAGTTCTAGGCTCTCTCCTATACTCCCTATACACCAAGTCACTTGGCTCTGTCATATCCTCACATGGCCTCTCCCATCATTGCTACGCAGACGACACACAACTAATCTTCTCCTTTCCCCCTTCTGATATCCAGGTGGCGAATCGCATCTCTGCATGTCTGGCAGACATATCAGTGTGGATGACGGATCACCACCTCAAGCTGAACCTTGGCAAGACGGAACTGCTCTTCCTCCCGGGGAAGGACTGCCCGTTCCATGATCTCGCCATCACGGTTGACAACTCCGTTGTGTCCTCCTCCCAGAGTGCGAAGAGCCTTGGCGTGACCCTGGACAACACCCTGTCGTTCTCCGCTAACATCAAGGCGGTGACCCGATCCTGTAGGTTCATGCTCTACAACATTTGGAGAGTACGACCCTGCCTTACACAGGAAGCGGCACAGGTCCTAATCCAGGCACTTGTCATCTCCCGACTGGATTACTGCAACTCGCTGTTGGCTGGGCTCCCTGCCTGTGCCATTAAACCCCTACAACTCATCCAGAATGCCGCAGCCCGTCTGGTGTTCAACCTTCCCAAGTTCTCTCACGTCACCCCGCTCCTCCGCACACTCCACTGGCTTCCAGTTGAAGCTCGCATCTGCTACAAGACCATGGTGCTTGCCTACGGAGCTGTGAGGGGAACGGCACTTCCGTACCTTCAGGCTCTGATCAGTCCCTACACCCAAACGAGGGCATTGCGTTCATCCACCTCTGGCCTGCTGGCCCCCCTTCCTCTGTGGAAGCACAGTTCCCGCTCAGCCCAGTCAAAACTGTTCGCTGCTCTGGCACCCCAATGGTGGAACAAGCTCCCTCACGACACCAGGACAGCGGAGTCACTCACCACCTTCCGGAGACACTTGAAACCCCACCTCTTTAAGGACTACCTGGGATAGGATAAAGTAATCCTTCTACCCCCCCCCACCCCACCCAAAAAAAAAAAAAAAACATTGTAAAGTGGTTCTCCCACTGGCTATAAGGTGAATGTACCAATTTGTAAGTCGCTCTGGATAAGAGCGTCTGCTAAATGACGTAAATGTAAATGTAAATAGAGAAATATCTCATTTACATAAGTATTCACACCCCTGAGTCAATACATGTTAGAATCACCTTTGGCAACGATTACAGCTGTGAGTCTTTCTGGGTAAGTCTCTAAGAGCTTTGCACACCTGGATTGAACAATATTTTCACATTACTCCTAAAAAGATTATTCAAGGTCTGTCAAGTTGGTTGTTGATCATTGCTAGACAGCCATTTTCAAGTCATGCCATAGATTTTCAAGGCGATTTAAGTCAAAACTGTAATTAGGCCACTCAGGAACATTCAATGTCGACTTGTTAAGCAACTCCAGTGTATATTTGGCCTTGTGTTTTAGGTTATTGTCCTTCTGAAAGGTGAATTCATCTCCCATTCGGTTACTTTTTTAGCCTGAAACACTCCCCAGTTCTTAACGATTACACACATACCCATAACATGATGCAGCCACCACTATGCCTGAAAATATGGAGAGTGATACTCAGTAATGTGTTGTATTGGACTTGCCCCAAACATACTGTAAAACGTTGTATTCAGGACAAAATGTTAATTGCTTTGCCACATTTTTGCAGTATTACTTTAGTGCCTTGTTGCAATTAGGATGCATGTTTTGGAATATTTGCTATTCTGTACAGGCTTCTTTCTTTTCACTCTGTCAATTAGGTTAGTATTGTGGAGTAACTACAATGTTGTTGAGCCATCCTCAGTTTTCTCCTGTCACAGCCGTTAAACTCTAACTGTTTTAAAGTCACCATTGGCCTCATGGTGAAAACCCTGAGCGGTTTCCTTCCTCTCTGACAACGGAGTTAGGAAGGACGACTGTATCTTTGTATTGATACACCATCCAAAGTGTATTAAATAACCACCATGCTGAAAGTGATATTCAATGTCTGCCTGTCTGCAATGTCCCTTTGCGAGGCATTGGAAAACCTCCCTGGTCTTGGTGGTTGATTCGGTTTGAAATTCACTGCTCGACTGAGGGACCTTACAGATAATTGTATGTGTGGGGTAAAGAGATGAGGTAGTCATTCAAACATCATGTCAAACACTATTATTGAACACAGAGTATGTCCATGCAACTTCTTAGGTGACTTGCTAAGCCAAAACAAAGGGGTTGAATAATTACTGAATACTCAGCTTTTCAATTTTAATTAATTTGTAAAAAACAACATAATTACACTTTGACATTATGGGGTATTGTACATTTTATGTAGGCCAGTGACACAAAATCTCATTTTAAATTCAGGCTGTAACAACTTTCTGAAGGCACTGTAAATCCATATGAAGTAGCTAAATTCATATAACTCTGTGAGTAAATCACTGCTTTACCAGTACTAGCTAACGCTAATGCACCACTTTTATGTTACCAAATGCGAAGCTGTCTCTACAGTAATAAACCTAGCTGTCAAAGCGAGTGTGTGCTTGCTGGCCTATGTGATACAAAATGCTGCAAAGTCATCAAAACGTGCAAACTACAGTTCAGGTAGTTGTAAGGACAAAACATAATGATGTTTTAATTAGCTAGCGAGCTTGCTCTCAATGATGAGAGATTGGGTGTATATACAGTGCATTCGGAAAGTATTCAGACCCCTTGACTTCCACATTTTGTTACGTTACAGCCTTATTCTAAAATGGATTAAATTAAATGTTTCCCTCATCAATCTACACATAATATCCCATAATGACAAAGCGAAAACAGGTTTTTAGGAATGTTTGCAAATGTATTAAAAATAAAAAACAGAAATACCTTATTTACATAAGTATTCAGACTCTTTGCTATGAGACTCGAAATTGAGCTCAGGTGCATCCTGTTTCCATTGATCATCCTTGAGATGTTTCTAAAACTTGATTGGAGTCCACCTGTGGTAAATTCAATTGATTGGACAGGATTTGGAAAGGCACACACCTGTCTATATAAGGTCCCACAGTTGACAGTGCATGTCTGAGCAAAAACCAAGCCATGAGGTCGAAGGAATTCTCCGTAGAGCTCCGAGACAGAATTGTGTCGAGGCACAGATCTGGTGAAGGGTAAAAAAAATTATGCAGCATTGAAAGTCCCCAAGAACACAGTGGCATCCATCATTCTTAAATGTAAGAAGTTTGGAACCACCAAGACTCTTCCTAGAGCTGGCCGCCCGGCCAAACTAAGCAATCGGGGGAGAAGGGCCTTGTTCAGGGAGGTGACCAAGAACCTGATGGTCACTCTGACAGAGCTCCAGAGTTCCTCTGTGAAGATGGGAGAAACTTCCAGAAGGACAATCATCTCTGCAGCACTCCACCAAATCAGGCCTTTATGGTAGAGTGGCCAGACGGAAGCCACTCCTCAGTAAAAGGCACATGACAGCCCGCTTGGAGTTTGCCAAAAGGCACCTAAAGGACTCTCAGACCATGAGAAACAATATTCTCTGGTCTGATGAAACCAAGATTGAATTCTTTGGCCTGAATGCCAAGCGTCACGTCTGGAGGAAACCTGGCACCATCCCTACGGTGAAGCATGGTGGGGGTAGCATCATGCTGTGGGGACGTTTTTCAGCGGCAAGGACTGGGAGGCTAGTCAGGATCGAGGGAAAGATGAATGGAGCAAAGTACAGAGAGATCTTTGATGAAAACCTGCTCCAGAGTGCTCAGGACCTCAGACTGGGTTGAAGGTTCACCTTCCAACAGGACAACGACCCTAAGCACACAGCCAAGACAACGCAGGAGTGGCTTTGGGACAAGTCTCTGAATGTCCTAGAGTGGCCCAGCCAGGGCCCGGACTTGAACCCAATCAAACATTTCTGGAGAGACCTGAAAATAGCTGTGCAGCGACGCTCCTCATCCAACCTGACAGAGCTTGAGAGGATCAGCAGAGAAGAATGGGAGAAACTCCCCTAATACAGGTATGCCAAGCTTGTAGCGTCATACACAAGAAGACTTGAGGCTGTAATCGCTACCAAATATGCTTTAACAAAGTACTGAGTAAAGGGTCTGAATACTTACGTAAATGTGATATTTAATGTTATAATTTTTAATAAATTAGCAAACATTTCTAAAACCATTTTTTGCTTTGGGTCATTATGGGGTATTGTGTGTAGATTGATGACGGAAAACAATAATTTAATCATTTTTAGAATGAGGCAGTAACGTAACAATATGTAGGAAAAAAATCAAGGGGTCTGAATCCTTTCCGAATGCACAGTACACACACACACACACACACACACACACACACACACACACAGTACCAGTCAAAGGTTTGGACACACCTACTCATTCAAGGGTTTTTCTTTATTTTGACTATTTTCTACATTGTAGAATAATAGTTAAGACATCAAAACTATGAAATAACACATATGGAATTATGTAGTAACCAATAAAGTCTTAAACAAATCAAAATATATTTTATATTTGAGAATTCTTCAAAGTAGCCACCCTTTGCCTTGATGACAGCTTTGCACACTCTTGGCATTCTCTCAACCAGCTTCACCTGGAATGCTTTTCCAATAGTCTTGAAGGAGTTCCCACTTATGCTGAGCACTTGTTGGCTGCTTTTCCTTCATTCTGCAGTCCAACTCAACCCAAACCATCTCAATTGGGTTGAGGTCGGGGGATTGTGGGAGCCAGGTCATCTGATGCAGCACTCCATCACTCTCCTTCTTGGTAAAATAGCCCTTACACAGCCTGGAGGTGTGTTTTGGGTCATTGTCCTGTTGAAAAACAAATTATAGTCCCACTAAACGCAAACCAGATGGGATGGTGTATCGCTGCAGAATGCTGTGGTAGCCATGCTGGTTAAGTGTGCCTTAAATTCTAAATAAATCACAGACAGTGTCACCAGCAAATCACCCCCACACCATCACACCTCCTCCTCCATGCTTCACGGTGGGAACCACACATGCGGAGATCATCTGTTCACCTACTCTGCGTCTCACAGACACAGCGGTTGGAACCAAAAATCTCAAATTTGGACTTAGACCAAAGGACAGATTTTCACCGGTATAATATCCATTGTTCGTGTTTCTTGGCCCAAGCAAGTCTCTTCTTCTTCTTATTGGTGCCCTTTAGTAGTGGTTTCTTTGCAGAAATTCGACCATGAAGGCTTGATTCACGCAGTCTCCCCTGAACAGTTGATGTTGAGATGTGTCTGTTACTTGAACTCTGTGAAGCATTTATTTGGGCTGCAATTTCTGAGGCTGCTAACTCTAATGAACTTATCCTCTGCAGCAGAGGTAACTCTGGGTCTTCCTTTCCTGTGGCGGTCCTCATGAGAGCCAGTTTCATCATAGCGCTTGATGGTTTTTGCGACTGCACTTGAAGAAACTTTCAAAGTTCTTGAAATTTTCCAGATTAACTGACCTTCATGTCTTAAAGTAATGATGGTCTGTCGTTTCTCTTTGCTTATTTGAGCTGTTCTTGCCATAATATGGACTTGGTCTTTTACCAAATAGGGCTATCTTCTGTATACCCCCCTACCTTGTCACAACACAACTTGTTATTATTTATTTTGAAACAATAAAAGGTATTGCACTGGGCCTTTACTAGTCCTGTATTAGTGGACCGATATAGAAGTCTGTAGCGTGGGCAACATATATATATTTTTTTATCTCCGCTTTGGCAAAAAAGGTTGTTGTATAATAAAAAAGAGTATCTTGCAGGATTCAATATTTGGAATTGTAAGAGTGGTTGCCCTGTCCCTTTCTCTACGATCGTCATTCTAATGGAATCTACAAAGAACAAAACCCTGTCCTGAAACATTTACATTAAAAGGTGCAACGTTATGGGCAAAGACCCAAAACATCCACATCAAATAAAATATTTCTTGATCAAATAACATATAAAACAACAATTTTTTGCCTACAGGTTTGTTCCTGTAGACTTTCCATCACCATGAAGAAAAACAATGCACAATACAGTAATTGAGTACATTGAGACATCAAGTGGTTTGTGATGATGTGGCTCAGTTGGTAGAGCATGGCGCTTGCAATGCTAGGGTTGTGGGTTCAATTCCCATGGGGGACCAGTATAAAAAAGTATGAAAATGTATGCCCTCACTAATGTAAGTTGCTCTGGATAAGAACGTCCACTAAAATGTAAAAGGAATGAATAGACCATTTCAGTTTCCACATAGAAATAAGTAGTATTTCAAGAAACTGGAAAACATATCAAGCAAGTATTTTTATATTCCACAAGTATTATCAGATTAACTGTTTTGTACAGATAATTATCAGACTCAAGTTACAAATGCTGGTAAACACTCAAATATAAATATATTTAGTTAAACCATTTTCACAAAAGTAGTGCACTGGTCCTTTACTAGTTCTGTATTAGTGGACCAATATAGACAGAGGTCTGTAGCGTGGGGATTTTTATTTATTTATTACTGCATCGCCTGTTAATTTCTGGTTGTTTATTTCCCTTTTGTTTATTGTCTATTTCACTTGCTTTGACAATGTAAACATATGTTTCCCATGCCAATAAAGCCCTTTGAATTGAATTGAGTGGATGGTCTTCCGCCTTCTCCTAGCTAGCTGTGCTGTGCTCCGTAAGTTAGCGATTAAAAAAGCTACCCTGACTTTTTAGTGTGTATACAATTCGCAGAGTATGACCGTATGGGCCGTGCACACGGAGGAAGGTGGAGATGTGCATGCCCGATTAATCAATATTTAAGGAGCCATACGTCGCTGTTCGGAGGGTGGAACCAAACCAGCATTTCCGCACTAGGACAGGAATTAAATGGTGACGGCAACTTCCTCTGAGGGGTCCTTTAAAACAAAGAAAAATGTTGATTTTCAAAACCTGCAATGAGTTTCTAGCCAGAGGGAAGGTATTTTATTGCTCCCCACATCACCGCGAATCTCATAGTGTTTGAAAATAACTGTTTTTAAAATGTAACATTTGATGTCATCGGGTGTAACTTTTTAACTGTATAATATTTTCTACAAAAACATACAAATGCTAACAGTTAGACAAGAACAGCACAAGACAATATTCAATAAAAAAGAAGCTAAGACAGCGAGACAGACAGCGAGACAGACAGCGAGACAGACAGCGAGACAGACAGCGAGACAGACTCACGATACTGGCACTGGTCTCCCAGGAAGTCAGCAGGGCAGCGGCAGGTGGGCTGGTTGCCAGTGCTGACCGTGCAGTTCCCTCCGTTTTGACAGTAGTTCTTACAGGTGTGTAGGTTACAGTTGGGACCAGTGAACCCTGTCAGACAGCGACATGTAGGGGAGCCTGGGGAGGGAAAGACAAGACAGATGGTCAGACCGAGATGGACAGGATGAGAGAGGAAGAGGAGAGAGAAACTCGGGAGACATGGCTTCTAACATCAGACTAACATCAGGACTGCTCATTGAGGGTAAAGTTCTTGACTCAATACACGGCTGTCTAGTTGTATTATCATTCTATATGCCTCACTGTTCCTGGCTTAATGTTCTATTCTAACTCCTCTCAAAACAACCCCGCCTCCTGTCAGGGTAGTGGTTTTCCGTAGCTCAGTTGGTAGAGCATGGTGCTTACAATGCCAGGATAGTGGGTTCGATTTCCAGGACCACCCATACTTAAAACGTATGCACTCATGACTAAGTCGCTATGGATAAAAGCATCTGCTAAATGGCATATACAGTGCATTCGGAAAGTATTTAGACCCCTTGACTTGAAATATTTGGACATTGACCAAGTTATTATTATTTTAGCTGTCTACCACAACATATTGGAGTTTAAATTAAATAATGAATATGAGCTGAAAGGGCAGACTTTCAGCTTTAATTTGAGGGTATTTACATCCAAATCGGGTGAACGGTATAGGAATTACAGCACTTTTTATTTGTGCCCCCCCCCCCCCCCTTTTTAAGGGACCAAAAGTAAATTGCACAATTGGCTGCTCAGCTGTTCCATGGCCAGGTGTGTGTTATTCCCTCATTAGTTAATTTACAAGTAAGCAGATAAAAGGTCTAGAGTTGATTTCAAGTGTGGCATTTGAATTTGGAATCTGTTGCTGTTAACCCTCAATATGAAGTCCAAAGAGCTGTCAATACCAGTGAAGCAAGCCATCATTAGGCTGAAAAAATCTAAACAAACCCATCAGAGAGATAGCAAAAACATTAGGTGTGGCCAAATCAACTATTTGGTACATTCTTAAAAAGAAAGAATGCACTGGTGAGCTCAGGAACACCAAAAGGCACGGAAGACCACGGAAACAGAATAATTATTTCCCTGGTGAAGAAAAACCCCTTCACAACAGTTGGCCAGATCAAGAACACCCTCCAGGAGGTAGGTGTATCTGTGTCAAAGTCAACAATCAAGAGAAGACTTCACCAGAGTAAATACAGAGGGTTTACCACAAGATGTAAACCATTGGTAAGCCTCAGAAATAGGAAGACCAGATTAGAGTTTGCCAAAAAAACATCTAAAAAAGCCTGTACAGTTCTGGAACAACATCCTATGGACAGATGAGACAAAGATCAACTTGTACCAGAATGATGGGAAGAGAAGAGCATGGAGAAGGGAAGGAACTACTCTTGATTCTAAGCATACCACCTCATCTGTGAAGCATGGTGGAGGTAGTGTTATGGCGTGGGCATGTATGGCTGCCAATGGAACTGGTTCCCTTGTATTTATTATGATATGACTGCTGACAAAAGCAGCAGGATGAATTCTGAAGTGTTTAGGGCTATATTATCTGCTCAGATTCAGCCAAATGCTTCAAAACTCATTGGACGGCGCTTCACAGTGCAGATGGACAATGACCCGAAGCATACTGCGAAAGCAACCCAATACTCTTTTAAGGCAAAAAAGTGGAATGTTCTGCAATGGCCAAGTCAATCACCTGACCTGAATCCAATTGAGCATGCATTTCACTTGCTGAAGGCAAAACTGAAGGCAAAATGCCCCAAGAACAAGCAGGAACGATTAGTTACCGGAGTGTAACTCCAGTTCTATGAGTGGAGCGGAGCCCCATAGGGGAGCTCTGCTCCTATTGGTTTACCCACTGCCCTAAGGCAGCATCAGCCTGAGACAAAATGATGCACACACCTACAGCCAATAGGAGTACAGGTGTCCCTATAAGAGGGGATGCCTCCCCTCAATCAGCCTCCCGAGATATTCATCTTCAGCGAGACTAGAGAGGGTCGGC
Organism: Coregonus lavaretus; assembly: GCF_964263955.1. NCBI lineage: Eukaryota > Metazoa > Chordata > Actinopteri > Salmoniformes > Salmonidae > Coregonus > Coregonus lavaretus. Next base: position 34,260,557 of record NC_139995.1, read on the forward strand.
AGGGCCTTAAGTCCTATGGGGCTCCGCTCCACTCATAGAACTGGAGTTACACTCCGGTAACTAATCGTTCTATATCGTGGAGCTCCGCCCCATAGGGGAGCTCTGCTCCTATTGGTTTAAGGCGGAGCGTAGCGCTCCAAAATGTACTCCCTGCCGAACCCAACACTTCCCATCAAAATGAAAAGGTCAGGCCTAGCAATGGCTGCAACCAATTTCCGCAGTACTGTAACCACTGTCACAATATACTGCGTCATCGGTTAAAAACCTGCCCCACCTAGTCCAATGGCAACACCAATGACTAGTGGGCGGATCACCAGAATACAGGCCATACTAATCTGTACTAGCAGATAGATGGTACCTCAATATCCTGTTACAATACTACCGACCACTAATGGAATGACACAAAGTGTCACTCTACATTGTGTACACGGTAGGCCGCCTCACTCAATCAATGGAACCCCAGAGATTAGTGGGCAGATCCCAGAACATGATGCATACTAATCTGAACAAACAGATAGATGACGTCACATTCCGTCAAATTGTCATGACTGGTCTAATAGCATCGTAACCAAGTTACTACTATTATCCCCCATCATTCCGCCTCACTCCAGTGACTCACTGGTGGGCAGATGAATACATGCCCTCTACTGTACTGAACCTGTCAGTCAGGAGTCATTCCAAAAATATGTCCTTCTATCAGAAGCGGACCTGATAGAGACCTTGTCTCCACAGTCCTGCATTCCTCTCCTCCTAGCTCAAAGTCTCCCTTCAGCCACGCTGAGTACAGACTGAGCCAAAGAGTTAGAAGACATATCCAAGAGATAGAAACGGATAAATGGAGACGGTGTTGACCATGACGCCGCTCTACATATATCCTCTACCCCTGTTCCTCTGAAAGGGCAGTAGAAGCTGCTACTCCACGAGTGGAGTGAGCTCTGATACCCTGAGGCAGTTGTCGCCCGCTGCCTCATAAGCTGTCTCAATGCCCTCACAAAGCCAATGAGACAGACGCTGTTTCGAAAGTGGTCTACCTAGTGCAGCAGCACCATGACACACAAACAGCTGAGGCGATGACCTAATCGCTGCTGTGCGCTCGACGTAACACGCCAAGGCGCGTACTGGGCACAGGCGATGGAGCCTTTCCTCACTCCTCTCTCTATGAGGAGGAGGAGAAAAAGCCCACAGCTCCACGGTCTGTGACCTATATGAACTCCTAATAACCTTCGGCACAAATGCTGGGTTAGGACGTAACACCGCTCTGCTCAGATCGCCATTAATGGCCAGGCAGTCGGGTCTCATCGAAAGAGCACACAAATCACTAACACGCTTAGCCGTAGTCAAAGTGAGCAACAGTGCTGTCTTCACAGACAGCATCTTGAGGGGTATTTGATTCAATGGCTCGAACAGCGACTTACATAGCGCTTCGAGTACCAAAGCCAAATCCCACTGAGGAAGCGTGGCTCTAGGTGTTGGCCTAAGCCGCAGCGTTCCTAATAAGAAACGTTTCACTAGAGGGTGGCTAAAGACATTGTCTCTGCCAAACCCCTCGTGACAAGCTGAAATCGCCGCTGCAAACACCTTAATGGTGGCGGGCGATCGCTGCTTATCAAACAGAAGCTGTAGGAAAGAGAGAATACTCTCAACCTGACAGCTCATGGGGTCTACACCTTGTGTAACACACCATTGTGAAAACACGTTCCATCTACTGGCATACATCTTAGAAGTGGAACTGGCACGTGAACCCTGTATGGTCCTGATCACTGCATCAGATAACCCACGGCGCGCTAGCCTGTCCCTCTCAGCAGCCAGGCCTTCAGTGGTTGGCCGATTATGGGCAACTGCCCTATCGTGCCCCCCGCATGAGACAATGCGTCCCGTCGATGTGGAATTGGCCAAGGTGGCGCAATCAACATCTGTGTTACGAACCCCGTGGCTTTGAACGTCTAGGGTGATGGACATGAGACCCGTAACATAATTCATGTAAATTATAAGTGTGGCATGGAACAGTGAGAACAAATATGACACAACAACCATGAACTACCGTCAAACACAAATGGTTTATTTCTGAACACACGGTAACGGTTTGGGAAAAAGGGCTGAGCAGGACCCAAGAAATGAAACAATAGTGTAAAACACCCCTAAACTGATCTTGCCTGCCTCAAGAACCGCTAGGCTACTGCTACCATACAAAAATACAGTGGGTGGTCCGCTCAGGTCTAACTAGTGGTTATAGACAGTTCTTTCTACGGGAAATGTATGCCCAAGGGCAGCTAGCTCAAACTCCCCTTTTCCCAGAAACACACAATAGTTACCAAACAGAGTAACCAGCAAATTAATGAGTACTCTAAACACAGGACATCACAGTATCCATTACTCACATACAAAACAGTGGTCTAACAGAATTACCAACCAGAGTAACCAGCAACTTAGTGAGTAAACAAAAACAGGACACCACAGTGTCCATACTCACATACGGAAATATTCTCTCTCTCTCACAACTAACACAAGTGACTGGTTTTCATATAATGGGATGTGTGATTGAAAAAATGAGTAACAGGTGGTGCAATGCACAGGAATGTTCACTGATTGGTCCAATCAGCAGACACCTCAACGACCACCAATCAGGAACATACAGGACACCTGTGATTAGGGCAGAAGGAGTAGAAACACACAAAAACACAGGATACCTGTATCCGTAACACTCCCACCCTTAAAAGAGCAAACCACAATGGTTTGCGACACACGTACCATCACAACACCCAAAATTCAATAATCATCCTGCCGGAATAAAAAAAAAAACCTAGATCATTACACACGAGACAAAGCATCTGCCAACACATTATCCAACCCCTTTTTGTGGCTGATCTCCAAATTATAATTTTGCACGACAAGTGCCCAACGCATAAGGCGTTGGTTCTGGTTGTACATCCGGTGGAGAAAAACTAAGGGGTTATGGTCAGTATACACTATCACTGGTAATGCACTGGAACCAACATAAACTTCAAAGTACTGCAGAGCTAACAACAAAGCTAGAGCTTCTTGTTCAATGGTGGAATAGTTCGTCTGACATTTGTTAAATTTCCGTGAAAAATAACAGACAGGATGGTCCACTCCACTCTGGCCCTGCTGCAGTAGAACAGCACCAGCACCTCTGGCACTTGCATCTACCTCCAGTTTAAACGGTCGTTCAAAATCTGGCGCAGCAAGAACAGGAGTACTACATAAGAGTGCTTTAGCAGTGTTGAAAGCAGTACAACAATCTTCAGACCATACAAATTTTCTCGCCGGACTGAGCAAATCCGTTAATGGAGCAACTACCACAGAGAAATTTTTACAGAAACTATGGTAGTAGCCAACCATCCCTAAAAAACGGCGTAGCTCTCTTCTGGTGGTAGGTGCGGGAAATGCGTTTATAGCTGAGACCTTGGCATCTACAGGGCGCACCTGACCATGGCCGACCTGTTTACCAAGATAAGTAACAGTGGCCTTCCCAAACTCGCACTTTGCTAAGTTCAGGGTTAGAGAAGCGGTTGCTAGACGTTCACACACTACCCTTAGAGTTTTAACATGATCAGACCACTCAGTTGAATAAATGACCAGATCATCAAGGTAAGCACTACAATTAGGAACTCCAGCCAATACTGTGTTAACCAGGCATTGGAAAGTGGCTGGTGCGTTCCGCATCCCAAATGCCATGACAGCATATTGTAGGAAGTGATCTGGGGTCACAAAGGCAGAGATGTCGGAGGCACGTGGGGTTAACGGCACCTGCCAGTAACCTTTTAGAAGATCTAGTTTGGTTACATAAGTAGCAGCACCAACAGTATCAATACAGTCATCCAGTCTGGGTAACGGGAACGAGTCGGGCACTGTGACAGCATTGACTTTCCGATAGTCCGTACATAATCTGGATGTCCCATCAGGTTTAGGAACCAGAATGCACGGAGAACTCCAAGGACTTGAACTTGGCATAGCCAGGTTATTCTCCAGCAAATAACCGACCTCACCCCTCATTATCTTTCTCTTAGCGACGTTGACACGATAAGCATGTTGCTTGATAGGTGCAGTGTTTCCAACATTAATGTCATGTTCTAACACATTTGTACATGTAGGAACATCATTAAAAAGACATGGAAAGCTGTGTAATAGTCTCACAATATCATCTGACTGTCTGTCCGTTAAATGAATCAGGCTTGACGGGAGAGACAGCAGCATCTCTGAATTGGGCAATCTAGCACACTGCTGCTGAGTATTGCGCAACTCCAAACCATCTCCGTCCACATCATTAACATGACCTCCCACTACAGCCGTAGCAGCAATAGAGACAGCCGACTCGGCCAGTTTCTCTGGACTGTCTACCTGAGTGACGGGTCTGGTGTGGTATGTCTTCAACATGTTAACGTGGCACACACGAGATTGGCGTTTTCTATCAGGAGTCTGTATCACGTAGTCAGTTTCACTTAGTTTCTTTTCAATGACATAAAGACCAGAGAAACGTGCTGACAATGATGCTCCTGGCACAGGCAACAATACAAGAACTCGGTCACCTGGCTGCAGTGAACGAGAAACAGCCTGTGTGTCATAGTGTCGTTTCATCCGTTTCTGTGAGGAAGACAGCGCTTCCTTTGCTAGAGCACAGGCAGCATGTAGGCGCTCACGAAAGCGACTAACGTAGTCCAACACATTTTCTTTCACACACAACTCTTGTGACAAAAACTGATCCTTAAGGACTTTCATAGGTCCTCTCATGGTGTGTCCAAACACCAGTTCAGCTGGGCTGAACCCTAGGGATTCCTGTACTGTCTCACGGACAGCAAACAACACTAGAGGAACTCCCTCATCCCAATCTTTCTCAGATTCCAAGCAATATTTACGGAGCATAGACTTCAGGGTCTGATGCCAACGTTCAAGCGCACCCTGAGACTCTGGGTGATATGCGCTTGACACACGGTGTGTAACTGACAAGAATTTTAACACTTGTTTGAAAAGTTTAGAAAGGAAATTTGTACCCTGATCAGTTTGTATCACCTTAGGTAACCCAAAAGTTGAGAAGAATTTGATCAACGCTTTACTCACCACTGGAGCAGTAATCCTTCGCAGAGGAATGGCCTCTGGGTACCTGGTGGCCACACACATAATTGTCAACATAAACTGGTTACCAGATTTTGTTTTTGGTAATGGTCCAACACAATCAACCATCACATGTTCGAAGGGTTCACCTATGGCCGGTATGGGACAAAGAGGCGCGGGGGAAATAACCTGGTTCGGTTTCCCAACTACTTGACAGGTGTGGCAAGTCCGACAGAACCGAGCCACATCTTGTTTTAAGCCAGGCCAAAAGAAATGTCGCAAAACTCGATCATAAGTCTTGGTGACTCCCAGATGTCCGGACCACTGGTGATCATGAGCGAGGGATAAAACATTTTGTCGAAAGGCTGTAGGAATCACTATTTGGTAAACAGCATTCCAATCTCCGCCAGCGTCAACATGGGATGTCCATTTACGCATGAGGAGATTACCATCAATGAAGTATGCCATGCTTTTCTTCTTTAGCTCCTCCTCTGAGACAACACTAGAAAAACATTTAGCCAGACTAATGTCAACCTGTTGGTTAGCGATCAGCTGCTCACGAGTAACTGGTAACTGTATTGCCTCAGCAACAAGTTCCACATCCTTCTTCCTTTCTCTGGGCTGTTGGTCAGACTGCACCAGCTTACCAGAGGTAGCACCCGAACTATCCTCTGGGTCACACTCTCTGAATAGAATTGTGTTCGACAAATATATCACTTCACCCACTTGTCGTGCTTGAGCACGTGTGACAGCACAAGCGGGGAACACATCTGGATAACCCTGTGCCAGCTCCTCGGAGAGAGACTGGTCACCTTTATCCAATACCTCCAATACGGGTATCACCTTTCCTCCGGCAATATCGTTGCCCATTATAAATGTCACACCTTTTACTGGCAACATAGGACGTACGCCAACTCTGAACAATCCACTGACTAACTCAGAGTGTACGTTCACAAAGTGCAATGGCACTGGGACAAATCCCATTTCAATTCCTTGTACTAACACACTGGAACCACAATATGTATTATTAGACAAGGGCAACACATCAGCTAGTATGAACGACTGCGCCGCACCAGTATCTCTGAGGATTCTAACTGGACGCTGAGACGCTTCGTCATCTGATATAGAAACAAACCCCTCAAAAATGAACGGTTCATAACTGTGATCTGGAACAGGGACTTTCAAACCACATTCACTATGAGGCCTCTGTCTTGATTTCGGCCTTACAACCGTACGAATCAGCCCAACACCCGTTGGCGGCCTGGCGTGCTGAGGCATCCCCGGTTTGCGTTTTAGCAGAAAGCAATCATTAACCATATGTCCCACCTTATGACAATAGAAACAGTGACGCACATCTTTTGGGCGTGCTGGATGTACTGCTGGTCGATTAGGACTAAAAGTTAGCTACTCCGCAGCCCTGCTCTCCGTACGAGCCGAAAACACGCTTTTATGCGTCAACACAAACTCGTCTGCCAATACAGACGCTTCCGACAGTGAGGATACTTTCTGTTCGTTCAGATAAACTACAATGCGTTCCGGTAAGCAATTTTTAAACTCTTCTAACAAGATTAACTCCCGTAGAGAGTTAAAATCAGTTACCTTACTAGCACTGTGCCATTTGTCAAACAGATTTCCTTTGTCTCTAGCAAACTCCACATAAGTCTGAGTAGGAGACTTTTTATGAGACCTAAATCTCTGTCGATATGCCTCAGGAACAAGCTCATAGGCACGAGGAACAGTAGCTTTGACCACTTCATAATTCAAACTGTCTTCAAGAGGTAGCGCTGCCAGAACCTCTTGGGCTTTACCTGTTAGTTTACACTGAAGTAATAGGCACCATACCTCTTCGGGCCATTTCAATGCTACCGCTATACGTTCAAACACACTGAAATAGGAATCAACCTCTGACTCCCTGAACACAGGTACCAAGGTGATCTGCCTACTAATATCAAACGTAGCAGATGACACAGCTGGTGAGGATGGCTCACTAGCAGGCATAGTATTAGCAGAGACTAACCTCGCTGTTTCTGCCTCTAGTTCCATTTTACGCATCTCCAGTTCTTGATCAAGCCTACGCGTCTCCAGCTCCATCTTACGCGTCTCCAGTTTGTCTAGCCTGATTTGTGCCCGCTCTTCCGCCTCCATTTGGAGCCGTGTCAAGCGGACATCCATCCTGGCATCACTGTCAGTCAGTGGGGAGAGTGGGTCATAATGGGGCAATGTGGCCGGAGCCTTAGCCTCGTCCTCAGACACTGATGGGCTTACAGGAACAGCCACCACCTCCCCTACAGGAGCAGCAGACTCAGGCGGCGGTAACTCAAGCACTCGCTCTTTCAACAATATCGCTAGCACTACTTCCCTAACTTCTGCTTTCACTAAACCCCTCGGTATGGGTACAGAAAAGTGGTCAGCCAAAACCTGTAGATCCACTCTACGGCAATTCTCAAAAACCTCCCACGTAGGGTTTTCCAAAAATGCTTCCAACTCAAAAGTAGCCATCCTACTAGCAACACGAGCCGTCGACTACTGAACACACAAAAAAAACAGGTAGGACAGCTGCCAAGCTCAACACTGAACCAGACACTTACTAATTTGCATGAGTAGCATGGGATAGTATCCCGGACGAACCCCCACTTTATGTTACGAACCCCGTGGCTTTGAACGTCTAGGGTGATGGACATGAGACCCGTAACATAATTCATGTAAATTATAAGTGTGGCATGGAACAGTGAGAACAAATATGACACAACAACCATGAACTACCGTCAAACACAAATGGTTTATTTCTGAACACACGGTAACGGTTTGGGAAAAAGGGCTGAGCAGGACCCAAGAAATGAAACAATAGTGTAAAACACCCCTAAACTGATCTTGCCTGCCTCAAGAACCGCTAGGCTACTGCTACCATACAAAAATACAGTGGGTGGTCCGCTCAGGTCTAACTAGTGGTTATAGACAGTTCTTTCTACGGGAAATGTATGCCCAAGGGCAGCTAGCTCAAACTCCCCTTTTCCCAGAAACACACAATAGTTACCAAACAGAGTAACCAGCAAATTAATGAGTACTCTAAACACAGGACATCACAGTATCCATTACTCACATACAAAACAGTGGTCTAACAGAATTACCAACCAGAGTAACCAGCAACTTAGTGAGTAAACAAAAACAGGACACCACAGTGTCCATACTAACATACAGAAATATTCTCTCTCTCTCACAACTAACACAAGTGACTGGTTTTCATATAATGGGATGTGTGATTGAAAAAACGAGTAACAGGTGGTGCAATGCACAGGAATGTTCACTGATTGGTCCAATCAGCAGACACCTCAACGACCACCAATCAGGAACATACAGGACACCTGTAATTAGGGCAGAAGGAGTAGAAACACACAAAAACACAGGATACCTGTATCCGTAACAATCTGACTCATCTCCGCAAACCAAGGAGCCCCTGGGCGATCGGGGGCTACCAGTATCACTGACAGCCCTCCTGACCTCACCCTGGCTAACAGTGGGAGAATGCAGGACAGCGGAGGGAATGCATACAGAAGAACTCTCGGCCACGGGTGGTGCGCAAAAGCGTCTCTTCCCAGTGGCGGTTCTTCCTGTTCCCTCAGAGAGAACCATAGGGGACATTGCGCGTTCACGCGTGACGCGAATAGATCCACCTCGGCTCTCCCGAACTGTTTCCAAATTTCGGATGCAGACACCACTCGTCGTCTCGAAGACCCCCTCTTGACATGAGGTCTGCTCCTACGTTCAAGTAGCCCGGATTGTGTGCTGCTCTCAATGAGCGAAGGTGCTCGTGAGCCCACAGCCACAATTCCTCTGCCGCCCGATGGAGAGCAGGAGACCTGACTCCTCCTTGGCGATTTATGTGAGCTACTGTGGTCCGGTTGTCTGACCAGACCAGCACATCGCGACCCGGAAGGATAGACGCGAAGTGGGTCAAAACCAGTCGAACCGTTTCCAACTCCAAGAGGTTGATGTGGCGACTCGAAAGAGGCCACACACCTCCTATCGCTTGGGTCTGACATGTCCCTCCCCATCCCATCAGAGACGCATCTGTGAACACCGGGATGTAAGAGGACACTTTGCCTATCGGGACTCCGTGCGTGAGAACGTGCGTGTTTCTCCAATAGTTCAGATCTGCACTGAGCGAGAGGGGAACCACCACCAACCGATGACGTTGACGCAATGGGTCTAGTCTTAGTTGGGCGAACCATCGCTGCATCCTGCGCATGTGCAGGAGTCCCAGCGGAACCACAGAGTGGGCTGATGACATGAGACCCAAAAGTGACATGATCGACAGCGCCGTCACCGTGTGATTCGGATGACACTTCCTCAGGGCTAGCAACAAGGCTACCCTTCGGGGGTCCGAAATTCAAGCCCTCATCATTAGTGTCTAGCTGTATCCCCAGATAGACAATCTGATGACTGGGCCAGGGCGCGCTCTTTTTCCAATTCACAGCGAACTCCAGACATGTGAGATGAATCACTGTCTGTGTCGTGTGAGTGATCGCCAGCTCTGCTGACGGGGCGAGAACCAGTAGGTCGTCTAGGTAGGCTAGTAGCCGTATTCCCTGACGACGCAACGGTTCCAATGCCGCCTTCACACACTTTGAAAACGTGCGAGGTGCCAGGGCGTACCCAAATGGCATCCTCGTGTATTCATACGTCACCCCTTGAAAGGCGAATCGCAGAAACTTCCTGTGACGCGACTGTACCGGCACATGAAAGTACGCGTCCTTTAGGTCTATGCTCGTACAAAAGTCTCCTTTCTGGACACATTCCAGCAGACGTTTTGTCATTAGCATTCGAAAGGGCCGTTTGGTTACGCTCTCGTTGAGAATGCGTAAATCCAATATCGGCCTCATTCCCCCCGTCTTTTTGGGCACCAGGAAGTAGGGCGAATATAGCCCTTTGTTCCTTTGCTCCTGGGGAACTACTGTGACCGCCTCCTTCGCCAAAAGTTCCGTAATCTCTGAAACCAGAGCGGCCACTTTTTCGGCCGTTTTCATCACCGTCTCCACCATTCTCCTGAATGGGGGTGGGGTCCGATGGAATTGGAGGGCATAACCCTTCTGCAACGTCTGTTCTAGCCAGCGTGAGAGGGTGCAGCTTTGCTGCCACTGCCAGCAATGCAGAGAAAGCGGGCGAGCGCGAAGCTGTGGTACATTCAGTAGGAAGGACCTGTATTCCTCTATGGCCCTTGCCGCCGCTGTTCTCCAACACTGAGGTGGTGGAACAGCCCAAGGCGGGCCTCCCATGAAAGGGAGAGGAAACATTAGTGCGCTCTGAGAGAGAAGGAGGGGCAGAGACGTCAGTTAATCCCGTAACCGTCGTATTCCTGCCCTCCCGTGAACGCAGCGCGGGTCTGAATTGCACTGACCGAGGCCACAGCCTGCGACAGGGCACCATCCCCAGCAAGCGATTGCGTCATCATCCCAGATGACTGCAATTCGCTATTAGAGCCCCTCACTACAATACTCCTAGGAGTCTGTAATATGAGGCCTCTATGAGGTAACACAAGGCGGCGCCTTGATACCTTCTTAACCTTCACCTTCTGTGTGTGTTCAACTCTGCACCTCTGGTGGGTTGAGCCACACTCAGCGTAGTGAGCATCAGCGCGTTCTGTGAGAAGCGGGGGCGCCGATACATTGGTTATACCCGTAACCGTAGTAATCAGGCCCTCCGTGAACGCAGCATGGGTCTGAATCGCATTAACAGAGACCTTAGTCTGCGATAATGCGCCATCCCCAAACAACGGTTGCGTCATCCTGTCTCCTGACTGAGACTGCAACCTGCTATGAGAGACACTCACTACAGTACTCCTTGGAGTCTGTAATGTGAGGTCTCTTTAAGATAACCTAAGACGGTGCCTTGGTATCTTTTTCCCTTTCACCTCCTGTGTGTGCTCAGCTCTGCACCTTTGGTGGGCTGAATTACACTCAGTGTGGTGAGCATTGGCGCGTTCTAAGAGAGGTGGGGGCGCCGATACGTTGGTTACTTTCGTGACCGTGGTAATCGGGCCCTCCGTGAACGCAGCATGTGTCTGAATCGCGCTAACAGAGACCTTAGTCTGCGATAGTGCGCCATCCCCAAATAGCGGCTGTGTCATCATGTCAGTGTCTGACCGAGACTGCAGCCTGTTATGTGCGACGCCTTGATACCTTCTTAACATTCACCTCTTGTGTGTGTTCAGCTCTGCACCCCTGGTGGGCTGAGCTACACTCAGTGTGGTGAGCATCAGCGCATTCTGAGAGAAAACGGGGCCGCCGATATGTTGGTTAAACCCGTAACCGTAGTATTCCGGCCCTCCTTGAATGCAGCATGGGTCTGAACTGCACTGACAGAGGCCTTAGCCTGAGACAGTGCGCCATCCCCGAATAGCGGTTGCATCATCCTGTCACTATCTGACTGAGACTGCAGCCTGCTATGTGAGACACTCACTACAGCACTCCTAGGAGTCTGTAAAGTGAGGTCTTCATAAGGTAACATCTTAAACTTAATATCCTTTTTATACCTACCTTATGTGTGCGCTCAGCAACGCACCGTGGTGGGCTGAGCTGCACTCGAGTGGTAAGAGAGAGAGCGAGAGTGAGGAAGGTCGAACGCTCTCGGATGTATTATGGAAAAGGGGCTCTTTTTTTGACAAAGTCAGGTAGAGCCAACTCTTTATTTACTCCATACCCTCAACGGTAGGGTGGGGGGTGAACAGTGGGCTCAGTCACACCAGGCGCTGCGCCGTCTTCCATTCTCTCCCCCCCGCCCTTCGGGTGATGCCAGGATGACGCTTTAATGACCTCTCTCGCCGGCGGAATGGTCGGCACCTCTGGCGCTGCAGGGGGGGGGGGGGCGAGGCCCGCTCCCTTGCTGCTGGAGGCCGCCGTCTGACGCCGAGCTGTAGCGAGAGTAACGGCCGCCCTCCATCATGTCCACTTCCGGGTTGGAGGGAATGGGGGGCAGCTTAATCTCCAGCTGTTTAGCAGCCCACTCAATGAGACCTGAAAATTCAGAGCACAGAGAGGCTGTGGCATCATCATCCAGGGATGGAAATGACCTCACACTTTCCTGAGGGAAAAGGGGTGTTAAACATCTGGGTCAGTGTAATGAATTGTTTCAATAGAATATTTATTTCTTCCCCAATAGCCCTGTCATCTCCTGAGTCAGGGCCCTCAGATGATGCCTCAGAAGCTGAGGCTAACACTGATAGCACATCCTCAAGAGGAATATCCTCCCTTAAAATGCCCAACGCTGCTTCCTCTCCTTCAAAAAAGGAGGGCGCAGCTGGCACATAGTGGGGGGTTAATGAGGCCGTCCCTGGCGTGCCGTGTCCCTCAACCCACGAAACATAAGTCGGTGGGGGTCGACAGCCGCCAAGGGGAACAGCGACATAGAGCTCTGAAAAGCGCTTTTGTTTAATATTTACCCTACGGATAAGCTTGGTGTGCTCATTGTAGGACGACGTCGATGATCTGGAAAATCGACAGCGTTTTCTTCATCCTGAGTCTTCTCTTCGACTCTTCTCGGCTTCTTCAGTCTAGTCCAGTCGCTGAAGATAAAGGGAGGCTGATTGAGGGGAGGCATCCCCTCTTATAGGGACACCTGTACTCCTATTGGCTGTAGGTGTGTGCATCATTTTGTCTCAGGCTGATGCTGCCTTGGGGCAGTGGGTAAACCAATAGGAGCAGAGCTCCCCTATGGGGCGGAGCTCCACGATATAGAACTGAAGACAGCTGCAGTAAAGGCCTGGCAGAGCATCACCAGGGAAGAAACCCAGCATCTGTTGATGTCTATGTGTTCCAGACTTCAGGCAGTCATTTACTGCAAAGGATTTGCAACCAAGTATTAAAACTCACAATTTAATGTATGATTATGTTAGTTTGTCCAATTACTTTTGAGCCCCTAAAATTGGGGGGCTATGTATAAAAATGGTTGTAATTCCTACACAGTTCATACAATAATTTTGACAAAACCCTTAAATTAAAGATGAAAGTCTACACTTAAAGCACGTCTTGATTGTTTCCTTTCAAATCCATTGTGGTGGCGTACAGAGCCAAAATGGTGCAAATTGTGTCACTGTCCAAATACTTATGGACCTGACTGTATATACTGTATATAGTGTCCTACCTGTAGGAGAGGCTGTACAGGTGCCTCTGTTCTGGCAGTAGTCCCTGCACTGGTCCACCTCACACTTGTCTCCTCTGAAGTTGGGCTGGCAGCGACACTTGGGCTGCTTCCTGGCGTTGAGGAAACAACTGCCTCCGTTCAGACACTGGACGTTACACGTACCACTGGGAGGAGCTGGGGGAAGAGAGGAGAGACAGGGTGAGTGTGTATAATTATAAGGGTGTTAGTGTATACTCACAGATAGGGGAGTGTGTAGGAGTGTATACTCACAGAGAGGGGAGAGTGTGGGAGTAGGGAGCTCCACACAGGTGCCGTTGTCCAGAGTGCGTCCATTGGGACAGGTACAGACTGGACCACTGGGGCTCAGCAGACACAACCACTCACACTTCTTCCTGTCACATGGGTTGGTCACTGACAGACAGACAGACAGAGACAACACACATTAACCCAGTGATACTAGTTTGTAAGACTATCCATCTCTACAGTTCTATATCTGAGACCGTTCACCAAAGACCTAAGTCTAACTTGAGATCCTTGCAAGCCAGTCAGTTACATTGAGAGAGCAGTTGGATATTAAAGTCTACTAGCAGTAAAATTGATATTAAAGTCTACTAGCAGTTTAAAGGGACTGTGAAAGTCAATGCACCAGTATGCATCTAAAGTATATGTATTTGTTAGTGAAGAATCTGCATGCATCATGTCCAGTTTGGCCGGCGATGTCCACTCACTCTCTGGCTGTTTGTTGCGGTGGTAGAGCACAATGTCTGTGGCGTGGTTCATTCCTGTGGTCAGGTTCTCCATGGGGCCTTTTCCATACTTATTGACCCGGAACACAAAGTTGTTGATGTAGGTGACGCCATAGATGTAGTCCTCAAACACGTCAATACTGAATGGGTGGTGGAGCTCTGTAACAAACAAGACAGAACACACCACAGCTCAGACCAACTCTTTACCACTTAGATATACTATAGGCTATGCTAAAATACATAATTTTTCACTTGCTGAGGATATCTGCATTTTTTATAGTTCTAATGTCAGGAGAAGACTTCACATCCAAAAACAGGCCCACTTATCTAAAACCAGAACATGATTATGTGGCTTAGCCATGTCAGGCCAGGTCTTAAGACCCAGACCAGAGCAGGTCACTCAACTGTTCTTTATGCTGGTCACAGCCACCACCGGGTCGCTACCATTCAGCCTCACACTGCCAATCACTGACATCTTAGCATCGGCCCAGTACAGACGCTCATTGAAGTAGTCCACCGCCAGGCCTGGGGGAGAGGGGGAGAGAGAGAGAGAGCGAGAGAGGGGGGGAGAGAGAGGGGGGAGAGAGAGAGAGCGAGAGAGGGGGGGAGAGAGCGAGAGAGAGAGAGCGAGAGAGCGAGAGAGGATAGAGAGAGAGCAGTCATTGAGCCATGTCAGTTGAGTTGAAGCCTAAGCCTATTGAGTGAAACAAAGCTCAATACAACACATCCTCTAATTTGTGGAAGGATGGAGCTGTCAATCAGTCTGCAAAATGTGTGTGTAGTGTGTGTATGGTCTGTGTGGGTCTGTGTGTGCTCGCACGTGTGCGTGTGTTACCTGTGGGCCAATGGATGTTCTCCTGTACCAGGGTTTCTCTCATGGTTCCGTCCATGGCAGCAGTCTCAATCTTGGGGTGGTTTCCCCAGTCAGCCCAGTACATGGTCCTTATGGGTACACAGGGTCAACAAACGGTTACATAAAGCAGAAAATAGTCATGTGGGAACACATGAGTGTGTTTCACCATATCTACTTGATGTACAATTGATGTCACTGTAAAACTATCTTATTTAAATACAGTATCAGAATAAGGATGTGTTTGAGGCCTCAGGAATTCTCTTCCAGACCCATCTATTTCCACACTCCAAACTGCTCTCCCACCCCCACTGTCCTCCCTTCCTCTCCCCAGGCAGACTCACCCTCTCTGGGGGTCCACTACGATGGCATAGGGCTCATCGATCATGCCGGATACGAGGGTCTTACGGTGTTGGCCTGATATCTGGGCCACCTCGATCACGTCCCGGCCAGAGTCTGTCCAGTAGATGTTCCCTGCCACCCAGTCCACAGCGATGCCACGGGGCATCTTCAGACCGGGGATCTGAACACAAGGAGAGGGGGAGAATGGAGAGTTAAATCATTGTGTGACACAGGGCATGGCACAAGAGCAGTCAGACAGACACAGGGATACAGATGCACACACACACACCTCCAGGTTGGTGACTCTGGAGTCACTATGACGGCGGTTGCGGTTGTTGTTAGGTGAGGAGGATGAGGATGGCAGCTCGTAGGAGGAGATTCTGCCCGTGTGCCAGTTGGTCCAGTAGATGCGGTTGGTCTTGATGTGCAGGTCCATGGCGTCAATGCGCACGTTGGCATCGCCCTGGAAGGTCTGCTCGTAGCGCCAGTTGGGCATGCCAGGGTCCAGGCTACGGATCTCATTGTCATCTGCGATGTAGAGCACCTGTCTCAGGTCTGGGAGGACACAGGAAGTGAGGTCACAACCTGAGCTAGGTCCTCACTTCTGACTAATAGACAGCCAATACATCTCTGTTGCTAGGCAGGAACTTAATTGGTTCCCCTCAGTGGTGTAGTCATGCCTGATGCTAGAACCTTCGTGGGCGTGGAAGTGTGTGTGTGTGAGATAGGGCTGTAGTAGGAGGGTCGTTGTAGTGGGCCCCTCTGGCCGCAATCCCAGAGGTTTCCTCTCACTTCATCTGTTGACTTGACCTCAAGCCGAATTCCTCGCTCCTCCCTAGTTCCGCAGCTGGCCTGCCTTATCAGAGACTAACTAGACTGTTGCCCTTTGCCTCCCTCCTTAGAAACAGAATATGAACTTTCTGCACTTCCCCTTGTCTCACTCAGTACTTTTCCATACACCAATTTCCTATCCACCCTTCATTGACCCCAACATATACATGTAAAGTAATCAATAAGTTCTAGTATGGTAACATGAATAAGTATATTTGAAGGTAGAATCCAACAATACAATGCAATTTTCTTGCGTAGCTAAAAGCTATTTAACACACACACACACACACACACACACACACACACACACACACACACACACACACACACACACACACAATTATATTTTAGACTATTTAACCACACACATCCTAACACAGGCTTCAAACAGGGACAAATTCAGACAGGTTTCTGAAGACAGAGAAGCAGTAACTAACTGATTCACTGGTATTACTGAGCCGAGCAGTACTCACTGTCAACCTTGCAGGTGTCGTTGATCCTGGTGAAGTACTTGTGGCAGCTGCACTTGTGGGAGCCCTTGGTGTTGTTGCAGATGTGGGAACACACTCCAAACTGCTTACACTCATTCTTATCTGAGAACAAACCCCCAAAGCAAAATAATTCAGGTTACAGATCACTAGACTACACCAGACATTTAGTCATAACAGTAACAGAGTTTATTTGAACCAGTGTGTGGTGCTATAATGTACCTTCACATCTGTTGTTGCCTGTGGTCTGGAAGCCAAGTTTGCAGGAGCAGAAGGCCTCAGTGCCGTTCACCACACAATGGGCCTCATCACCATCGCCACACACTGTCCTGTTACTGCGGCAGTCGTTCAGGGCAGAGTCTGAATAGGACGAGACAGGATAAAGAGTAAAACTGAGAGACAATCACATAAACACACACAGAGACAGATGTGTCGATGATGTGACGCACACCTTTCTTGTTGCAGCCGATCTCATCAGAGCCGTAGTCCTCACAGTTGTTGAAGTAGTCACAGCGCAGGTTGGAGCTGATGCAGCGGCCGTTGGAGCACTGGAACTCATCTTTCTGACAGACTGGCGTGGTAGGAGGAGTCTCTGGAGGGACAGGGGTCATTATGTCAAGTCTATAACCATCCAGTCAACTCCGTAACTCTCTATTGTAAAAGTCCACTCCATAACTCTCTACCACTAGAAACAAACTCACGGCAGTTGAGCTCATCACTGTTGTCCCCGCAGTTGTCAACACCGTCACAGCGCCTGGCTAATGGCAGGCAGACACGGTCGTTGTGGCAGCGGAACTGCCTTGTGGGTGGGCACTGGAATTTCGCTGAGGGATGGAAAGAGATAGAGGAGGAGAGCATAGATGACAGGTGTGAGGTAGGAGTTGAAAGATCCTCAGTGACAGTGATCTATTATTGATGTCAGGGGTAATGGGGGGGGGCTCACTGCAATCCTCTGGGTTCTCATCAGAGTTGTCTCCACAGTCATCTTCTCCGTCACACTTCCAGGCCAGGGGCTTACACAGAGTGTTGTTACACTGGAACTCATCCAGGGGGCAGTGTCTACCCACTGAGACAGAAAGCGTGAAAGGGAGCAAGAGAGGAGAAATAGTTACTTTTCTCTATGAAATACATACCCACAACTTGTACTTAATGAACAGTATGCGTACAGTACAATAATGTGTGTGTATAACGTTTATTTATTTTTTCGTGTCAAATCGCCAGTTGGCAACCCATCCCTTATGGAATTAATTAACACATAAACAAACACTACAATAATTCACTGTGCTAATTCAGTGATAATTCTTCAGTGTAAGTGTTTGTGTGTAAAACTCACCTCCGCTGTCACACTTCTCCTCATCACTGCCGTCCATACAGTCAGGGTCTGCATCACAGCGCCAGCGGATGGGGATACAGTGGCCGTTCTTACACTGGAACTGATCACTGTCACACTTCACATCACAACCATTCTGCAAGAGGACACACAGGGACATAATTTACTACTATTATTATTATTATTATTATAATATCACTGATTCAGAGGGTTTAGGTTAAATGAGAAAGACTCATTTCGGTTGAATGCATTCAGTTGTGCAACTGACTAGGTATCCCCCTTTCCCTTAGCATGTTACTCTAATGACAATGCCATTCATGTGTAAATTAACAATTCTCTATGGTCCATTAACAATGTATTCATTGTGACAATGAGCTAGGACATATAATGTAGGATTGGAGATGGGGGATGGCGGTGATTATTAATATCACTAAGCTTTAACAAGAGATCATGTTTGGGGGCATGGAACAGTGAGGGAGCTTTCCCTTTCCATTCATTTGATGTGTGTAATTTTCCACTATTTTCAATAATGGTGTGTGTCCCTGTACCTCGTCTGATCCATCAGCACAGTCATGGTCTCCATCACACTTCCACCTGCCGGCGATGCAGCGACCGTTGGTACAGGAAAACTCACTCTCTGAACACTGCCTCGGCACTGGCGGGAGAGAGGAGAGGCGGGGAGAGAGAGAGGTGAGGAGAGGAGAGAGGGAGGAGAGGTGAGGAGAGAGGGAGGAGAGGTGAGGTGAGGAGAGGAGAGGTGAGGAGAGAGGGAGGAGAGGTGAGGAGAGAGGGAGGAGGGCAGAGGAAGGGTTGTGGGAAAGAATAAGAACTTCCGGACACAGACATATGTCACAGAAAGTCATGAGGGTAAATGGCTGTAACGATGGGGGAAAAGACAGAAAGGGACATATCAAAGGATTGGGGAATGGGAATGGGAGTACACTGGGTCACATGGTACAGGAGGGGTCTAGAAGGGCTGGTGGGATTGGGAAGGATGTTGGAATCTGGATAGAGTAGCTACACTTTTTAAGATACGAGTCAGGGAGGATAGTTCCTTTTTAAATGTTTTGTATCTCTTTCTTTCCTAATGGGAATAGGAGGGATATTTATTGTAGGAAGATACTTGGGGCTTGGGTAGATTGGGGGAAGGTCAGAGGTAGGTTGGGGGTGTTGGGGTGTTCGTGCTGATAGTGAAGAGACCTACCTCTAACCCACGCCAACAGGCCAGTGTGAAATGCAGAATAAACATGAGATGAGGTGTGCAAATTGTCACAAAGCAAATCTTGATCGTGCAGTGCAGTTGCGCGAACACACATACACAATCAACAATGTACCTTTAAAAACTATTCAATAATCTGTTTAGGGGAACCTATGTGGCTGAAACCATACAGTGAAAGAAGGTCTGTCCAGATGAAGGCAGATGTACAATACACATATATTATGTAGCTCTATTCTACCCATAATGATAAGGGACATGAGACAGGATCGTTAGCGATAGCCCTGGCCTCAAAGACATCAAGGGGAGCCTAAAGGCAGGACAGAGGGGACCTACCACACTTGTCCTCATCAGAGTTGTCTCCACAGTCGTTATCATAGTCACACTGCCAGCGACCAGGGACACAACGGTTGTTCTTACAGCGGAACTGGTACGGCTCACACGTCCTCTCATCTGAGGACACAACATATACAGTCAGAGTAGGAAGGAATTATAACAGATATTGTAATATTCTACAATTATGTAAAACACACAACACAAACGATGCTTGGGAATCTCTCCATTCCTTTCGTTCTCCCCCCATCCCTCTCTCCATCACTCACCACACTCCTCCTTGGGTTCGTCTGATGCGTCTCCACAGTCGTCCTCTCCGTCACACTTCCATCGGGCCGGGATGCAGCGACCAGAGTCCTTACAGCGGAACTCATCCACGCCACACGTCATCTGGGCTGGGGAGAGAGTGGGAGGGAGGGGGAGAGAGAGGGCGAGAGAGATATCGGGGGATGTTAGATATCAGAGAATAAAAAGCAGGGAGGTAGAAAGAGGGAGGGACAGTGGTCAAAAACTGTAGTGTAGAGCAGAGATGGGCTATTTTGATGGGGATCACAAAAAAATCTAAACTCATAATAAGTTAAGAGTTAATTTCCTGCAATTCTACACATTTTGTCATGGGGCGGAGAGAAGATTTTGCAAATTTACAACAAATTTCCATAGTGTGGAGAGCAATGTTTGCAGCTTTTAATCAGATCTCTGATTGATATCTGGGGCCCCCAGTCAGTAATTCGACCATGAAAACTACAAGTTTAGATAGCTGAAATGGGCTAATTGAGTGACTGTCAGTGACTGACAAGAGAAAAACTGCACAACCAAATTTCGAAATTGCACCTTGAGTATTCTACTATTCTAACTCTCAACAGTAAGTCGAGACCCCGACTGAGTTCCCACAAAAATAATATAATAATATTGATCCGTGGGCCTGCAAAAGGGGGGCCACCTCCAGTTGCCCATCCCTGGTGTAGAGAAAGAGAGGGTATAACGCCCACATACTCAACTGGCAGACTGCGGTCCGGATCCGACCCAGAACGGGGTCGATACGGGCCGCGGATCCAGACTACAATATATATATATACAGTTGAAGTCAGAAGTTTACATACACCTTAGCCAAATACATTTAAACTCAGTTTTTCACAATTCCTGACATTTAATCCTAGTAAACATTCCCTGTCTTAGGTCAGTTAGGATCACCACTTTATTTTAAGAATGTGAAATGTCAGAATAATAGTAGAGAGGATGATTTATTTCAGTTTTTATTTCTTTCATCACATTCCCAGTGGGTCAGAAGTTTACATATACTCAATTAGCATTTGGTAGTATTGCCTTTAAATTGTTTAACTTGGGTCAAACGTTTCAGGTAGCCTTCCACAAGCTTCCCACAATAAGTTGGGTGAATTTTGGCCCATTCGTCCTGACAGAGCTGGTGTAACTGAGTCAGGTTCCTTGCTCGCACACGCTTTTTCAGTTCTGCCCACACATTTTCTATAGGAATGAGGTCAGGGCTTTGTGATGGCCACTCAAATACCTTGACTTTGTTGTCCTTAAGTCATTTTGCCACAACTTTGGAAGTATGCTTGGGGTCATTGTCCATTTGGAAGACCCATTTGCGACCAAGCTTTAACATCCTGACTGATGTCTTGAGATGTTGCTTCAATATATCCACATAATTTTCCTTCCTCATGATGCCATCTATTTTGTGAAGTGCACCAGTCCCTCCTGCAGCAAAGCACCCCCACAGCATGATACTGCCACCCCCGTGCTTCACGTTGGGATGGTGTTCTTCGGCTTGCAAGCAACCCCCTTTTTCCTCCAAACATAACGATGGTCATTATGGTCAAACAGTTCTATTTTTGTTTCATCAGACCAGAGCACATTTCTCCAAAAAGTACGATCTTTGTCCCCATGTGCAGTTGTAAACCGTAGTCTGGCTTTTTTATGGCGGTTTTGGAGCAGCGGCTTCTTCCTTGCTGAGCGGCCTTTCAGGTTATGTCGATATAGGACTTGTTTTACTGTGGATATAGATACTTTTGTACCTGTTTCCTCCTGCATCTTCACAAGGTCCTTTGCTGTTATTCTGGGATTGATTTGCACGTTTCGCACCAAAGTACATTCATCTCTAGGAGACAGAACGCGTCTCCTTCCTGAGCGGTATGACGGCTACGTGGTCCCATGGTGTTTATACTTGCGTACTATTGTTTGTACAGATGAACGTGGTACCTTCAGGCATTTTTAAATTGCTCCCAAGGATGAACCAGACTTGTGGAGGTCTACCATTTTTTTTGTGAGGTCTTGGCTGATTTATTTTGATTTTCCCATGATGTCAAGCAAAGAGGCACTGAGTTTGAAGGTAAGCCTTGAAATACATCCACAGGTACACCTCCTATTGACTCAAATGATGTCAATTAGCCTATCAGAAGCTTCTAAAGCCATGACATCATTTTCTGGAATTTTCCAAGCTGTTTAAAGGCACAGTCAACTTGTGTATGTAAACTTCCGACCCACTGGAATTGTGATACAGTGAATTATAAGTGAAACAATCTGTCTGTTAACAATTGTTGGAAAAATTACTTGTGTCATGCACAAAGTAGATGTCCTAACTGACTTGCCAAAACTATAGTTTGTTAACAAGAAATGTGTGGAGTGGTTGAAAAACGAGTTTTAATGACTCCAACCTAAGTGTATGTAAACTTCCAACTTCAACTGTATATATATATATATATATATATATATATATATATATATATATATATATAAATAAATAAAAATGGGGGAACTCTGTTGGGCATTGACCCCTAGTATCATGTAAACACATATAAGACATGGAAACATTTGTAGAATTGCAGGAATTATGCTTTAAAACTGCACAATTTTCTCTCCGCCAACAAGAGGAGTGTGAACAGTTTGGGGTTACATGCGTTGTGCGGTGGGGGTTTGTTACTACGCCGATAAAATGACAATATCCATCCGGAACTTTGCCACCTAGGAAATTTGTGTGACCGGACCTTCTTAAATACTTCAGTACCACTGGTAGAGAGAGAAAATAAGGAAGAGGAATCGAGGAGAAGGGAGAAAGAGAGAGATGCTAGATGTCACAGTAGAGTGGGTCCTTACTGCAGTTGGCAGGCTCATCAGATCCGTCCACACAGTCATTGTCCCTGTCACACACCCAGACACGAGGGATACAGCGCTTGGTGATGGCACACTGGAACTGGTTAGGAGCACACGTCACATCCGCTGCAGGGGACAGAATGGAGAAGAGACAGTCACTTACCAATATCCTTACATGATGCATTGCTTTCTCTCCTAGTCTCAAAGTCTTTGAAAACATACATTTAAAATAATTATACATTTCATTTCAATGTGCGTAGAAAACATAATAGGTTGAACACTGATTTGAAAAGACTATAAGTTGGTGCAGTACACTACAGGTTGGATATCCTCCATATTCAGGGGTTAAAGCAAAACAAAATCCCATGACAGTATGAAAATGTATGCACTCACTAACTGTAAGTCGCTCTGGATAAGAGCGTCTGCTAAAATGACTAAAATGTAAAATGTAAATGAATGAAACTTAAGCCGATCTCAGATCGATTGTCTGGGGCCAAGTTAACCTCCCCTTTTATATAAGAAAGTCATCATGCTTTGAGGGAAAGAGGATCATTTTGTACCTGTATTAAACTGCGAGTTTGTCCTATTCCAGTCCCTTGCTTAAGGGGTCCTCCCCAGGATACATTTTATGTAGAAGGACTGAGAACTCCATTACAAAGTACACTACATGACCAAAATATGTGGACACCTACTCGTCGAACATCTCATTCCAAAATCATGGGTATTAATATGGAGTTGGTCCCCCCTTTGCTGCTATAACAGCCTCCACTTTTCTGCTCAGGCTTTCCACTAGATGTTGGAACATTGCTGCGGGGACTTGCTTCCATTCAGACACAAAAGCATTAGTGAGGTCGGGCACTAATGTTGGGCCATTAGGCCTGGCTCGCAGTCGGCGTTCCAATTCATCCCAAAGCTGTTCGATGGGGTTGAGGTCAGGGCTATGTGCAGGCCAGTCAAGTTCTTCCACACTGATCTCGACAAACCATTTCTGTATGGACCTCGCTTTGTGCACGGGGGCATTGTCATGTTGAAACTGTTGCCACAAAGTTGGAAGCACAGAGTCGTTTAGAATGTCATTGTATGCTGTAGCGTTAAGATTTCCCTCCACTGGAACTAAGTGGCCTAGCACGAACCATGAAAAACAGCCACAGACCATTATTCCTCCTCCACCAAATATTACAGTTGGCATTTTGCATTGGGGCAGGTAGCGTTCTCCTGGCATCCGCCAAACCCAGATTAGTCTGTCGGACTGACAGATGGTGAAGCGTGATGCATCACTCCAGAGAACGCGTTTCCATTGCTTCAGAGTCCAATGGCGGCGAGCGCATGGTGATTTTAGGCTTGTGTGCAGCTGCTCGGCCATGGAAACCCACTTCATGAAGCTCCCGACGAACAGTTCTTGTGCTGACATTACTTCCAGAGGCAGTTTGGAACTCTGTAGTGAGTGTTGCAACCGAGGACAGACAATTTTTACATGCTACGCGCTTCAGCACTTGGCAATCCAGTTCTGTGAGCTCGTGTGGCCTACCACTTCACAGCTGAGCCGTTGTTGCTCCTAGACGTTTCCACTTCACAATAACAACACTTACAGTTGACCGGGGCAGCTGTAGCAGGGCAGAAATTTGACGAACTGACTTGTTGGAAAGGTTGCATCCTATGACAGTGCCACGTTGACAGTCACTGAGCTCTTCAGTAAGGCCATTCTACTGCCGATGTTTGTCTATGAAGATTGCATGCTGTGTGCTCGATTTTATACACCTGTCAGCAACGGTGTGGCTGAACTAGCTGAATCCACTAATTTAAAGGGGTGTCCACACACAAACACACACAGGGGATTAGAAATGATGCAGACAATTACATTGATGGAAGCTACAATCTGCAATATTAAAGCTGATCTACACCCCCCCCCAAAAAAAAAAACACCTCTCCAGAATCCATATGACAGAAATCAGTCGCAGTGAAGGAGAACTTTAACCCCTGTCCATATTCCCTTTTTTTTAACCCCTCCATACTAGTAGCCAAGGCAGTCTACTCACGGCAGTCTATCTCGTCCTCCCCCTCTCCACAGTTGTCCTGGCCGTTACAGCGGAAGATCCCAGGGATACAGCGGCTGGGGTGCCTACACTTAAACTGACTGGGCAGACACACGTGGATGTCACAGTTTGCCTCGTCAGAGTTGTCCTGGCAGTCGTTGTCTCCGTCACAGATGTAGGCTGGGTTGGTACAGATACCTGTACCACACTGGAACTGGCCTGGCCTGCACTTGAACTCAGCTACAGGGTGATACCAATACAACATCAGTCAACCAGGACTCCAATACAGTACAGCTATGATAGATAGTGTTCATGGACTAGGACTGTCGGTCACTCACGGCATTCCGCAGGCTCGTCTGACCGATCCCCACAATCATCCTCTGTGTCACACTTCCACCAGAACGGAATGCACTTGTCATTCTTACACACAAACTGCAGGGAACGAGAGAGAGCGAAGAGATGGATAGAGAGGGGGAAAGCAAGAGGGACCGAGGAAGAAAGAGACGGTGGAGGAAGAGAGAGAGGAAAGATTCATTCTGACTACATCATATCAAATGTTATTACCGTGAAATGCTTTCTTACATATCCTTAACCAACAATGCAGTTAAGAAAATATTTACTAAATAAACAAAACAAAAAAGTAACACAATAAAAGAACAATACTGAGGCTATATACAGGAGGTAAAGGTACTGAGTCAATGTGCGGGGCTACAGGTTAGTCGAGGTAATTTGTACATGTAGGTAGGGGTAAAGTGACTATGCATAGATAATAAACAGCGAGTAGCAGCAGTGTAAAAACAAAGGGGGGGGGGGGGTCAATGCAAATAGTCCGGGTGGTGGTCTTTGACTATTTTGGGCCTTCCTCTGACACCGCCTAGTATATCGGTCCTGGATGGCAGGAAGCTTGGCCCCAGTGATGTACTGGGCTGTACGCACTACTACTACATAAAGGCAGAGAAGGACACACAACATCATGAAACAGCTAAGAGACAAGTTGGCTAAACTCACCTGACTGGCGGTGCAGTTGGACATACACTGCCTCCCATCACTGGACAGGTAGAAGTTAGTGGGACAGGCACACTTGTACCCCCCACCAGGTGACAGCAGGCACAGGTTACTGCATCCTCCATTGTTGGTCTGACATGGGTGGTTGGCCACTGTGGGTTAACCAAACACACACACATACACACACATTAGGCCCAGGTCAGGGGTGTGCAAGCACACATCCATAGATGACTGGGTGTTTAGGTGGCAGTAACAGTAGACTTACTCATACCCTCTGGCTGGCGGTAAGGGTGGTAGATGTGGATGTCCATGGGCCGGTGCAGGGTGCTGATCAGCATGGTCTTGTTGGTGCCCAGGGTTTTGTGACACCTGTTGATGGACCTGGTCTCCCAGTCGGTCCAGTAGATGTACTCCTCAAACAGAGTCATGGCAAAGATGTGGGGGATGTCCTGGCGCAGCACTGCAGGGTGGGGAAGCACACAGAGAAACAGAC
This sequence comes from Coregonus lavaretus, assembly GCF_964263955.1. Taxonomy (NCBI): domain Eukaryota; kingdom Metazoa; phylum Chordata; class Actinopteri; order Salmoniformes; family Salmonidae; genus Coregonus; species Coregonus lavaretus. Next base: position 34,286,538 of record NC_139995.1, read on the forward strand.
ACGTCAGAAACAAGCGGATTGTCTACCAACAGTGATGTATTTACTGATGTGTGTGGTGTGTATAGTGTATGTGAGTTCTGTTTCATGTGTGTGTTGTAATATCAATATATGTATCAAAAGATGTGTGTATGATAGTGTGTGTGTGTGACGGTGTGTGTTACCCGTGTGTCTGTTGGTTCCATCCAGGCTGGCAAACTCTATGTAGTCCTCTCTGGCGTCTGCCCAGTAGATGCGGTCGTTGATGAAGTCCAGAGTGAGGCCGTTGGGCCAGGTGATCCTGTCCTCTACAATCACAGTCCTGTTGGCGCCATCCATCCCTATCCTCCCTATGTGGGGGTTGTCACCCCAGTCGGACCAGTACAGGTACCTGGCAGGGACACAGCTCAGTGAGAGGCTTCAGAACCACTCAGGACACCCATGTGAGTGGTCATAATATCGCACTACATTCTCAGCAAAGTTAGGATCAATGCCATTCTCTCTTGTACTAAAATAATAAATCCTATATACTCAACATTTGAACACTATATTCAATATTTGAGCAGCACTCATCAATTAGAAAATCTTAAAGTTATATTTATGTTCATACCCGTTTCGTACGTCGACTGCCACAGCGCGTGGTTCCCTCAGACCGGTGTTGACCAGGACCGTCCGGTAGGCCCCGGTCAGCTTTGACACCTCGATGGTGTCCCGCCCCTTGTCACACCAGTACAGGTTCCCTCCCACCCAATCAACAGCTAGACCATCAGGGTTGCTGAGAGATGTGCGGTGAAGAACCTGCCAAAGAGCCAATCAGAAGTCCTGGTTCAGTTCCTTTCGTCCAAATGTACCAATCAAATGTTGTATGTTTCTAAGAGGTCAAAAGGTCATGGACCCACACTGACCTGTACATCGCTGCCGTTGATGTGCATGCGTCGTATCATGCTGCCCTGAGTGGTCACGTCTGTCCAGTAGATCATCTGCTGTCTGTAGTCAAAATCCAGCGCCACCGCATTGTTCAGACCCTAATGCATACACACACACAAAATGGGAGAGAAGAGATCAATTTAGTGTGATGGTCAAAGGGTGCAATGGGTTATTTCAACCTGTTTGCAAGTCTATGAGGTGTTGAGGCTCCAGTCTCACCTGTTTGAGCAGGGTGTAGTTGGAACCATCCAGGTTGAGTTTCCTCAAGTAGTAACGATTGGCAAAGATCAGGAAGGGCTCCTCCTCTGGACAAAATATATATTTTGATGTAGATTAGGTCAACAAGCTCAAACTGAGTCCCTCTTCACACATGCATGAAGCTTATTAATTAAGATGTGATTGATTCCGTGGGTAGAGCTCTATGGTGCAACCAACCCCCATACGCCCCTTCAGATCTTAACCCCCCATACACCACATTACACCCCTCCATGTCTTACCGGAGGTGGACTTGCAGATGGTGGGGTCGCTGGGGCTGAGCTGGAAGCCCTCCACACAGAGACAATGGAAGGATCCGTGGGTATTGATGCAGCGCTGGGTGCAGGGGTAGCTGGTCGTACACTCGTCTATGTCCACGCACGTCTTCCCATCATCCTTCAGACGGAAGCCAGGATGGCATCTGCACTGCACGGTCACACAGGAGAGGAGAGGACAGGACAGGTAAGGCTGTGTGTACTACTTCACAGTTGTTAACCTTTCCGTCAATAGTTGTTACGTAGTTGACAATATAAATGGTAACGACTACAAATTAAAAGTCATCATCATTAACTATTCATTTTAGAGACGCTCTCCAGATGTACAGTACCAGTCAAAAGCTTGTACACACCTACTCATTCAAGGGTTTTTCTTTATTTATACTATTTTCTACATTGTATAATAATAGTGAAGACATCAAAACTATGAAATAACACATATGGAATCATGTAGTAACCAAAAAAGTGTTAAACAAATCAAAATATATTTTATATTTGAGAATCTTCAAATAGCCACCATTTGCCTTGATGACAGCTTTACACACTCTTGGCATTCTCTCAACCAGCTTCATGAGGTAGTCACCTGGAATGTATTTCAGTTAACAGGTGTGCCTCCTTAAAAGTTATTGCGTTTGAGCCTATCAGTTGTGTTGTGACAAGGTAGGGGTGGTATACAGAAGATAGCCCTATTTGGTAAAAGACCAAGTCTATATTATGGCAAGCACAGCTCAAATAAGCAAAGAGAAATGACAGCCCATCATTACTTTAAGACATGAAGGTCAGTCAATCCGGAAAATGTCAAGAACGTTGAACGTTTCTTCAAGTGCTATGATGAAACTGGCTCTCATGAGGACCGCCACAGGAAAGGAAGACCCAGAGTTACCTCTGCTGCAGAGGATAAGTTACGCCATCCAATCTGGTTTGTGCATAGTGGGACTATCGTTTGTTTTTCATCAGGACAATGACTGAACACACCTCCAGGCCGTGTAAGGGCTATTTGACCAAGAAGGAGAGTGATGGAGTGCTGCATCAGATGACCTGGCCTCCACAATCACCCAACCTCAACCCAATTGAGATGGTTAGGGATGAGTTGGACCGCAGAGTGAAGGAAAAGCAGCCAACAAGTGCTCAGCATATGTGGGAACTCCTTCAAGACTGTTGGAAAAGCATTCCAAGTGCAGCTGGTTGAGATAATGCCAAGAATGTGCAAAGCTCAAGGCAAAGGGTGGCTACTTTGAAAAATCAAACATCTGAACTATATTTTGATTTGTTTAACACTTTTTAGGTTCCTACATGATTCCATATGTCTTATTTCATAGTTTTGTTGTCTTCACTATTACTCTACAATGTAGAAAATAGTAAAAAATTAAGAAAAACCCTTGAATGAGCAGGTGTGTCCAGACTTTGACTGGTACTGTAGGTGCATCCTTACCTTGAAGCCTATCGTGAGATCCTCACAGAGCTGGGAGCAGCCACTGAGCTTGCTGTTCAGACACTCATTGATGAAGCAGTTGAGCTCGTCAGTGCCGTCACCGCAGTCGTCATTACGGTCACATAGCAGTGTCTCGTTGACACAGTTCCCGTTACCGCAGGCGTATGCCGTGTCGTTACACTTCTTCTCTGTTTCGGTAAGAGGGGTTGGAGGAGAGGTTGAAAGAGGGTGGGTCAGAAGAGGAGAATAGTGAGTGAATATTTAAGGAAGAGGGGACTTGGTCCACACATTGGACTAAATCCGATTGACCAATTTAGCAGGGATTTAGTAAATTCCTTAAACTTCCTTGCAAATAGTGGGCTGAGAAGGAGATCTCTTAGCCCCCAGAGCAAATAGACAGTAAGCACCATCTCTCTGTGTGTGTGTCTCTCTCTAACCTGGGCTGTTGCAGCGGGGGTTCTTAGGGGCTTCGTCAGAGTGGTCATGACAGTCGAACTCTCCGTCACACTCCCAGGAGCTCTGGAGGAGGCAACGGCCGTTGGCACAACGGAACTCATTGGGCCCACACTTAGGGTACTCTGGAAGGACAATGCTTAGGTTACTTCCTATGATAAAAACAGTTTATTCACTCAAAATGTTAAAGACTAGCACACAGTCACAATTATAATATATGATAGTGTGTGAGTGTAAGAGACATGGTACCCTGGGACAACGGGAGTCAAGGGTCATCCACTCACCACACTCCAGGAACTCGTCAGAGCCATCACTGCAGTCATTGTCATGGTCACACACAAAGTGTTTGGGGATGCACTGTCTGTTTTGGCACATGAACTCATTCGCATCACAGGTGTTGTTGAACACTGACACACAGACACAGACATCAGTCAGTCAATAAGGTACTGCATTATGAAAATAATCTGTGTAACAAGTAATGATATAACGATGACTTGCATAGGACATACTTCCATAGGTAAACATCGATCAGGTATCAGTAATAATCCATTCCTCGGACTGATCCACTACTCACCACATCCAGCCTTGACACTCTCATCCACCCCGTCAGGACAGTCCATGTCCCCGTCACACTTCCAGTGCTGGGGAACACACACATGAGAGCCAGGACACTGGAAGGCATGTGGACTACACGTCTTATTCTCTGTCAGAAAAGAGGCAAGTGGGGAGGAGGGGAGACAGAATAGTTTTGAGTACATTTGTTTTGAATAAGTCTAGTATTTCCACTCTGTCGATTTCCACATAAGTGTCCTCCCTGTTTCATAGTGAGAGGTTGCGTGTTTGACGTGAATGACACTCACTGCACTTGCCGTCCTCGTCAGTCCCGTCACCACAGTCGTCAGCACCGTCACATACCCAGTGGTTGGGGATACAGCGGTGGTTACCGCACTGAAACTGGCTGGCCGAGCAAAACTTATCTAAAGGAAAGGGCAAGAAAGCAAAGCGGGTGGGGCGATGTAGAGAATGAAAGTCAGTCAGAAATGTGTGGTGAAAGACCATGAATATTAGCAGTGAATCCAGTAAAAAGGCAGCTGAGTTGAACTGACCACAGTGGGCCTCGTCAGCTCCATTCTCACAGTCGTTCTCCTTGTCGCAGGTCCAGCTTATAGGGATACAGCGACCACTGGGACACGCAAAGAATGGAGCAAAGCACTTGGTCTTCCTCCGGTCTGTTTGACAAACAGACAGACAGAGTGGTTAATATAGTAATATTAAAGTAGAGTGGCACTAAATAAACAGATATATGAAACTCACGGCAAGAGTAGCATGTTTGTAATAGATTGGCATATTTGTCTTGTTTACTGACAGACAAACAATTATATTTGTAATCCATTTTTCGAATTTTGCAGTTGTGTAATATCTTTGGTCCCTCTTTACTTTTCGCACTTATCTTGTATTTTAAAGAGTTTAATAGATGCAACACATGTGCTGTGTTAATGGCTGTGTTTTCTCTCTCAGGCTGATACAGAGAGACTCATCCATGCTTTTATTACAAGCAGGCTTGACTACTGTAATGCTCTCCTGTCTGGTCTACCCAAGAAAGCCATTGTTCAACTGCAAAACATACAGAATGCTGCAGCACGGGTACTGACCAAGACCAGACGGAGAGCACACAAACTTGTTTTAAGGTCTCTGCACTGGCTGCCTGTGAGTTTTAGAATTAATTATTCTATTGGTTTTTAAATCAATCCACGATTGTGCACCCCAATACATGTCAGACATGCTTTTAGGTTATGTACCCAGTAGGTCCCTCAGGTCCTCTGGCACTGGCCTTTTAACTATCCCAAAGCCTAGGTCCAAGAGGCATGGAGAGGCAGCATTTAATTATTATGCCCCCAGCATCTGGAATAGCCTGCCAGAGAACCTGAGGGGGCTGAAACTGTGGACATATTTAAAAGAGATCTTAAAACATATCTTTTCAGCTTTGCTCGTTCTGTTTTTGTCATTATTTTGTTTATTTATCTTATGTTTGTTGTGTAGTAAATATTTCAGCTTTTATTTTCATTGTTTTTTTCCTGTGAAGCATATGGTGGTATTTCATTCCATGTCTGAATGTGCTGTATAAATAAAGCTTGATTTGATTTTGAAGAGTCCAAATGTTTGTGTTTTAATGTAAACTCTGGGGGCTCCTCCAGCAGCTGGCTGCTTTAATGACATACACTGAGTCCACAAGGACAACACCCAGGAAACATTTGAGATGTTGCAGCTCATTGTGCGTGTGTTTAAGTGTCTATCTTTGTGTGTGTGCGGCATCTATGTGTGCATGTGTGTGTGCATGCATCCGCATGTGTGTGTTCACCTGGGCAGTTCCTCTCGTCAGAGTAGTCTCCACAGTCGTTGGCTCCATCACACACCCAGAAGGGGGTGTAACAGAGGCTGGTGAACTCACACTTCTGGAAGATCACACCCTTCACCCCCAGACGGAAGTAGCTGGAACAGTCGGTGGCTGCAGAACAGAGGGCAGAGGTTACACAGTGAGTCTAATAAAGTCTGTCTAAAAACTAATCTAGTTCATTAGCTTTAGCATCGTATCTAACTGTAAGGTGACATTATACAGCGCAATCCTGACTGAGGTAGTCTAGAGTTAAGTCTGGTTTAGAGTTACGTTTGATGTTAGATTTAGTTGAGTCTAGTCTAAAGATTAGTCTGTGGTCTTTCATGAGTTGAGTCAAGTCAAGAGTTAGGTCTGGGTTAGAGTTGAAACTATTGTTAGATTTAGTTGAAACTAGGTTCTAAGGTTCGTCTGGCGTCCAAGGTGACTCACAGCAGTTCATCTCATCGCTGGCGTCCTCACAGTCCACCACCTGGTTACACTTGCTGGAGTTGGTGATGCAGCGTCCGTCTCTGCACTGGAACTGCTCTGCTGTGCACAGGGTGGCTGAAACACACACACACACACGTTACACTGGTGAAATACTACACACAAACATACGAAATGTCCACAGAAAAACCACCACAAACTAGCCCCCAGAGGGTACACTGCATGAGATAGCTAGCACTGCTTACTGTTGCAAAAGAGTTCGTCTGAGTTGTCCCCACAGTCGTCCTGTCCGTTACACCAGGAGCTGTGTCCCACACACCGGCCGTTCACACACCGCCTGTAGCCCTTCTTACAAACACGGTTAGCTGGAGCCGAGGGGCAGGAGAAGATATCATTAGAAACATTACATTATGGCTTATAGAGGTACTGTAAAGCAATGTCCCCGTCTGTCTCACTCACCGCAGTAGGACTGTTTCTCGTCTGACTTGTCCTTGCAGTGGGCCATACCATCACAGGTCAGAGAGTAGTTCACACAGTCTCCGTTCCCACACTCAAACTCATCTACACTGCTGCATGTGGTGTTCAGGGCTGATAGAGATGGAGAGAGAGAAAAGGAGAAGGGGAAAGAGACACTTAACTGCACCATCATAAAAATAACATGGTTTTAGTGCTGAATGTTCCAAAGTAGGCTTGAAACATTAGCACCATTGGCTGTTCTTACATCAGTAATGACATGACAAAATGCTCTCATCCACTCTCCCTCCCCATGCACTAGTTCTCTCATTTCTCCATACCCTTCCCTATTCCCTCTTCCCCGCTCTCGTCTCCTCCTCCCCCCTTTCTCACCAACGCAGGTGTTGTCCTCCAGCAGTTTCCTCTCGCCATCGCCACGGCACGTACAGTTGACCCTGCCCTCTGAGGTCAGGATACACAGGTCCTGACAACCTCCGTTGTTCAACCGACAAGGCGAGAACTCACCTACACACAGAGAGAGAGGGTTAGAACATGCATGCACACTCCCGCACATGCATTCGACACGTACGCACGCACACATACATACACACACACACACACACACACACAAACAGTGTTCAGAAACCAACACAGCTCTCCTGCTACTTGAGTCTAATATAAACTGACACAATCTAAATAGGATTTGTTGCAATTACCACGGGTTCACTGTGTGTGTTGTGAGTGAGAGTGGGGAGGACGTAGGCAAGTAGGAAGTCAATGTTGAGGTAGAATGTGTGTGTGTGTGTGTGTGTGTGTGTGTATGGGGGGGGGGGGGGTTAAGAAAGATAGAGCCATTGATTTGGAGTGAAAGAGGGAGATTGAAAGCTCACTGAAATGAACAAGTGTGAATTGAACTGGACGAGGTGGCATGGAACTGTTGGAACAGAAGATGGGGTGTGTGTGTGTGTGTGTACAGGGTGATGGATGGGGCAGTGGATTCTCAGGTGTATGGAGCTCCTCTCAGCTGTGTCACACTCTCTGATTACTTCTGGCACCTCATTAACTTTGGTGGCGCAGCAGGTGTGTGTGTGTGTGTGTATGCAGGTATGTGTGTGTGTGTGTGTGTGTGTGTATCACTCTGCTTGCCCCCGCCAACCCCCCAATCACCCACTCCTTTATCTGCCCCCCCTCCAAAAAAAAACATCCACCCAAACCCCAACCTCTTTCCTTAGAACTCACAGCTATTGGTGTCGTTGGCCACAGCGACTATGCCCATTGGCTGCTGGGGGATGTCGGCTCTGAGGAGTTTCATGTCTCCGCCCACGTATTTGTTGGCCCTGAGGACGGCCCTGCGGACCCAGTCAGTCCAGAAGATGTAGTCCCCATACACCGCCAGGCCAAACGGATGGACTGGCTCATTCTTCAACACCACCTACAGGGGGCAGCAGGGAAAGTTAAACCAATGAGTGGGCTTTGTGAGTGTGGGTGGGTTTTTGTGTGTACATAATCTCTGTGTCTGTGTGTGTGTGTCACTCACATAGCGCCGGCTGCCATCATACTCGCAACGTTCGATCTTGTCCAGGGTGGCGTCGGAGAAGTAGAGTTTCTCAGCACGGTGGTCTATGGCCAGGCCGTTTGGGGTGCGGATGTCACTCCCGATGATCACCAGTACATTGTTACCAGACAGGGTGGCACGCATGATACTGGGGGACTGCTCGTTCCAGTTGGTCCAGAACATCAGGCTGGTGGGTGACAACACAAGAGGGAACTTGAGTATATAATGCAGATGTGTGTAAACGTCCACGACAGTGATGGGTTTCTGATTCAAATGGCACAATTGGTTTAAGCATGGTGCTTCCATTCCAACACCAGATTTATAGCTTCTCGCATGGGCCACATACTGTATACAGCATACTGAATATATTAGTTAACTTTGTCACTTTGGATCAATGGATCTGCTAAATGACCAGATTATATTAAGATTCCAAAGTGGTGCATGATTTGATTAGTTAAACACTATCCAGAGAGAGGCAGTGAGAAAATCAATGAAAATCTACTTACAGTAAAGCTAAGCTATCTATACGGCCCCTTTAATCCATTCAAAACCTTATGATAATGATCAGTATATGGGAATATGGGAACAGTAGCTAGTTTCAGATTAACTGCAACGGTCAAGCATCAGATACCTGACAATGTAATAAAGACTAATCAAATCCATATAAATTAAAACCCTATGATCTGGGTCAGAAACTTGTAACATTGCGATTTATGACCATTACGGTCCAAGAGACACTCACTTCTGACACTCGTCCAGTACGAAGGCCCGGGGGTGGTCATTTCCAGACATGGTGACCACGACGTCGCGGTCCCAGGCGCCCCAGCGGTTCTGGTTCACTGTGTGGCGGGTGATGGTAGAGGTGGTATAGCTGGTCCAGTACAGAGTGTCCCAGCCACGATGGTACGCCAGGCCCTCCACCGAACCCACATCTAATAGGGAGAGAGGGGGAAAGAAGGGGAGAGAGAGCGAAAGAGGTAGGATGAGCAGAGATGGGGGGGGGGGGGGGGTGGGAACAGAGAGAAAAAAGGGCAGGGAAAGAAAGAGACGGAGGGAGGGAGGAGAAGCGACAAACACACACATCAACCCCAGTTGCATGTTAAAAGGACATGACTGGCAGTAGCACAGAGCTGGCGGACAGCGCAGACCATACAGAGCAGAGCAGGATGCCATAGCAGAGGAGGTACAGAGACTACGTACGGAGGACATGACAGGCCACTGGTAATGATCTAGAACACTCTGATCTAAGGCTTTCATCCAACTAACAGCTTTCCAAAAGGTCATGACAGAAATGGCTAACAGCTAGCAGCATATCCCATGCCATTGCTCTTTTTTACTGAGAATGTTCACTGCATTTTTCTGCTCCACAGCCTTCTAATGAGTAACTGGCTGAGGTAGCCCAGCCCACCCCACCCCAGCCAAGCCCACCACACCCCAGGTCAGAGCAGAGGAGACTGAGGAGTGGAGAGCTGGCCAAGATGGAGGAACACACTGTGCTGCACTGGGAGAGAGAGAGACTGGGAGAGACCTGCTGCTCTGGTGGTGGAGACACACGCACAGTCACACTCTCTCACACACAGACACAAACACATCTGCCAAGGACACTTTGGAGTTACACACAACACACAGTCATGCACAACTCATTTTGCCAAAAGACTAATAGTCACCTGCTTGTTATCCCAGAGAAACAGAGGGACTGGAATGATTTAAGGGTGTTTTCACATATAGTCCTTTTTAAAAGAACATATCTCAGTCCTCTTTAAAGCAAAATAACTCAGTTCTCTTTGTATTCACACTGCCCTTGCCTTTGAATGACTCAACTCTTTTGCTAGTTCACTTCACCTATTTTGTGGTCTGTGTCCACTTTGCATTCACACTGCTACGTGAATAAATAGCAGAAGAATAACTGCAGATTAAATAATGCTGTAATTGTAAATTGTACACCAAATGTGCCCCTTTAAGAGCTAGAATAGATTTTGTACCCTGTTGTGATTCTCTTCTCACCAAATATGTTGTCGTCTTCTCACACTATTCAAATCCCACAATGGAATAAACAGCTTATAAAGTGCTCTTAACCTATTGATCACATATTGTAAACAAATAATCTCAAACTATAAACTCCACACGTATCTGTGCATCCTTGACAATCGGTAATCAATATCCAAAAACAGCACACGTTTTTTATGCAAACCTGTACATCATCATCTTCTCTCTTATGTGGCACCAATTATTATTATTATTATTATTATTATTATTATTATTATTATTATTATTATTATTATTATTATTATTATTATTATTATTATTATGCCATTTAGCAGACGCTTTTATCCAAAGCGACTTAAAGTAATGTGTGCATACATTTTTACGTATGGGTGGTCCCGGGGATTGAACCCACTACCCTGGCGTTACAAGCGCCATGCTCTACCAATTGAGCTACAGAGGACCACAATCAATGTGAGGGGTTAGGGAAAGTGGAATACCTAGTCAGTTATATAACTGAATGCATTCAACTGAACTGTGTCTTCCGCATTTAACCCAACCCCTCTGAATCAGAGAGGTACAGAGGGCTGCCTTAATCGACATCCTTGTCTTCGGCGCCCGGGGAACAGTGGGTTAACTGCTTTGCTCAGGGGCAGAATGACAGATTTTCACCTTGTCAGCTCGGGGATTCGATCCAGCGCCCAACGCTCCTCCCGCCATGCTACCTATGGCAGGGGTAACAGTGTTGTGTTGCAGTAGTCTAGTGTGTGTTTGGGAATAATGACAAATGAGCCTGAGGAGCTTTGTGTTCACATTGCCCTAAAAAAGGGAACCAGACCATGGAATTCAAGCGGACAGAATTCAGACCACCTCTCAAGATGATCTCAGTTCGGTTCGCTTCGGGGGCTCTTTTGAGTCGTCGGAGTTCCTTTGGAGAGTTTACACTGCACAAAAAATTAAGCGAACCGCACTGAGACTGAGTTCACAAAAAATTGGCTGAAAGTGTGAAAACACAAAGTACATCACAGGTCTGGCCAGTGTCTCTGGGAGGTTCAACACAAGGTGGGACACTCTGCACTTCACCTACATCTCTCCATCTCAACTCCCCAGACATGAGTCATGGACTGGCTGCCAGCCTATTGTGAAAGATTATGAACGAAACCGAGCTAAGGACCTAAAAGCTGGATTGCAGAGCAAAGGTGTGCGATCTTAAAATAACTCCCCCTGGTTTACCCCTCTCATAAATCAACATTTTAAAAAATGTATGAAGTGCAACACTAAATCAGCTCCCTTTCAATTTCCTCTCTCTTCGGTGCTTTTAATAAATCGTCAGCCCGCAAGACTATACTCTCACATCCTCGTTTCTCGTTTCTTCACACCATTCTTTGCAGTAGATCTCTGTTCTGTGTGCTGCCTTACAGAGGAGCTGAAATGGAGGAGCTTGGTAGCTTATCCAGGAGCTTATCCTGAGCTTCACACACATTTTATGGCATTTATCTGGCTGTGATAACAGACCACAACACCCCAGCTGAGTGTGTGCTCTCAGGCCACATGTCAATAATTACCCGGATTTCTCATGTTGTGAGTGAGTGAGTGAGTGAGTGTGTGTGTGGTGACAAACTCTGAGCAGCTTTAGTTGTCCAGAACAGGTCCTCCCACTGACAACAGACCAACCCATCTCCCTCGGTTTTCACTGTCAAAGCCGTACAGTACAGACCACACAAGAGTTCACATTTTTTATTGTGATTGACCCCTTCCTTCAGCACCCTCCCTCCCTCTATCTCTCCAGAAATTCCTTCCTGTGGGCTTTGAATAGGCAGACTGTCGATTGCTTAGCAGTAGAAAACTGATTGAGACGTCATGCGGAGAAGCTTTCTGACGTGAGCTGACAGGAGACAGAGACATCCAGTGTTTAGAGCTCAGCAACACAGACCCAGCCGGCCTCCACTGTCAGCGGAGGTCGGACGTAGCAGGAATCCTGGGGAGAGACGGAGAGCCCGGCGGCTAGCTCAACACTACACTGTGTGCACAATTATTAGGCAAGTCAGTATTTTGACCATATCATCATTATTATGCATATTTCCCAACTCCAAGCTGTATAAACTGGAATGCTTATTTGATTTAAGCATACCATGTGTATTTGTGTAATGAGGGAGGGTGTGGCCTAAGAAGATCAACACCCTATATCAAGGTGTGTATAATTATTAGGCAGCTTCTTTTCCTCAGGCAAAATGGGCCAAAAAATAGATTTAACTGACTCTGAAAAGTCAAAAATTGTAAAAAGTATTTCAGAGGGATGCAGCACTCTTGAAATTGCTAAAATATTGGGGCGTGATCACAGAACCATCAAACTTTTTGTTGCAAATAGTCAACAGGGTCGCAAGAACCGTGTTGAGAAAAAAAGACGCAAATTAACTGCCAAAGATTTGAGAAGAATCAAAATGAAGCTACCAGGAACCCATTATCCTCCAATGCTGTCATATTCCAGAACTGCAACCTACCTTGTTCAATAATACAATTAATCCTCAAACATACAACTTGCCTAATAATTATGCACACTCCCCGCCTGCGCCCTGACTGTACTTTATGGGGACTGAAAATCTCATGTCTGAGAACGGCACAAAAACAGCTCTACAACTACAAAACCGTTTCTACCCAAATCTCCCTGATACACAACTATAACACTAAGCTGTGGTATGAAGCTCTTCAGCTCCAAGGTTCAACTGAGGGATAGCACTTGAAGTAAAGGAGGATCTGAACACTGTGAGAATCGAAGGCCTCTGTCTAGAGAGCCTCCTGGGACATGGCAGAGAACAGAGACATCCTGGAGAAAGACATTTCTGCTAGTAAAAATGAGTTTTTTAAAGGATGTGAGTGATCGTACACAGTAACAGTAATGCCATTCTTCCGCCAAATGTTCTTTATTTCTGTTATGTTCTTCTGAGATGAAGAGAATGAAGGTCTATCTGTGCCTCAGTCTGGGTTATGTTGTTGTGTACAGTGTGTTCCCAAACTGAGGTAGATATGAAAGCTTTCCACTTTGTTTTCCAGACTCAAAGAACGAATAGAGTTTGTGACAAGGTTTTCCTGTCATGTTTATCAGTTGGAGGTCCAAAACAAGTTTTGTAGGACTTTCTCTTTTAGAAACCCCTGCTGTTTCTTCCTGGAGACTGATATTCATTGAGGGGTCTGCTGTATATCACCACCACAGAGGGTCTGTTTTCAGTGGAGGAGGAGGATGGAGGGAGGGAGGGAGGGAGGGAGGGAGGGAGGGAGGGAGGGATGAAAGATGATACTTCACTAATTGGGTGAGAGAACCGTCTAACGGTGGGAAAACGTTTAATCACATTTCTCAAAGTCAAATAACCTGATTAACTAGTGCTTACGTACATTCACTTGGCCTTATCACATCACATTCACAACAGGGTAAATCAATGGAGTATGGGTTATGAGGGAAGAGAGGAGATTGATTGCTATAGGATTAGGGGGATGATAACAGATTGTATGAATAAGAGCGTTGAATATAGAGGAGGGTGAGTAACTTACTTTCCACCACCATCTTGCGGTCCAAACCATCATCATTGATCTGCTGAATGTTCCCAAAGTGGATGTCACTAAAGAAGATGCGATTGGCTCCTTTCCCTCCTCCACGGTAGTCAAACGTCAGAGCTATAACATTCTTCATGTGTTCAGGGTCCTCAAATGGTTTTATAGGAGCGTTTAGATTATTTTCATCCGATAGGTGAACACTCTTTAGAATAGTCCGTTCAGAGTAGAGTAAGTAGCCGTCGTAGTCACGGCAACCACGTCCATCCTCAGCCAACATACCGTGAGCACAGGCACATGTACGATCTGCGTTGCCACGGAAAAGACACAGTTGCTGGCACCCTCCATTGTTATCCTTACACACATTAGTTCCTGTGTAGAGAAACATATTTCATATTCACTGGGGGATGGGACAATTAAGTAGGCAGATCATTTTATGTTCAAATATGAAATTAAATGGCAAGATTAATAAAAGCATATTGAATGGGTTAGGTATATCAAATAAGTCTATTATAATTATTATATATATTTTTTTATTGTCACACACCGGGTAGGGGCAATGTGTTGTTTACAGGGTCAGCCATAGTAGTATGGCGCCACTGGAACAAATTAGGGTTAAGTGCCTTGCTCAAGGACACAGACATATCTTTCACCTATCGGCTTGGGTATTCGAACCAGCGACCTTTCGGTTACTGGCCAAACTACAGCATTATTGCCACATTTGAGTAGACTCTCTAAACTAACACATCCACAGTACATGGCTCCTGCCCACCTTGCTGCCTGGCCCTGTTGAACACTTTGATGTCTTTGAGCTGTACTCCGATGCCAGTGCGCAGGGGCACAGAGTCTGTAGCGTTGTCTTTGCTGCCTCGCTTTATGGAGCCATTGGCATGAGTCCTAAGACAGGCCAGAGAGGAGGGAGTGGGGAGGGGGGAGCGAGAGAGAGAGAGAGACATGACATCAGGGAGAGAGACAGACTAAGTAAAATAACAAGTGAGAGACAACGACTGAGAAGGAAGGTGACATGACAGAGAGCGATTGTGAATGAATTATAGATGCAATGAATAAGTGGAGGAGTGAATGTAACACACACACACACACAGAGAGCGAGAGCGAGATACATGTAGAGAGAGAGACCGACAGACAGACCGATGGACACGGACCTGTCACTCCAGTAGATGTAGCTTTCAAACACAGAGAGAGAGAACATGTCCATGTTGTTGTTTGCCAGCACCACCTCTCTGTTCTCTCCGGTCTCCAGGTTGATACGCTCTATCTTGTCTGTACGAGCATCACACCAGTACAGAAGACCCTCCTGCACACACACACATCGCAAGACAGTGAGTTCTGTGTGTGTTTGTGTGTATATACGCTGAGTATACAAAACATTAAGAACACCTGCTCTTTCCATGACAGACTGACCAGGTGAAAACTATGATCCCTTATTGATGTCATTTGTTAAATCCACTTCAAATCAGTGTAGATGAAGGGGAGGAGACAGGTTAAAGAATGATTTTTAAGCCTTGAGACATGGATTGTGTATGTGTGCCATTCAAAGGGTGATGGGCAAGACAAAATATTGAAGTGCCTTTGAACAGGGTATGGTAGTAGGTTCCAGGCACACCGGTTTGAGTGTGCAAGATCTGCAATGCTGCTGGGTTTTTCACACTCAACAGTTTCCCATGTGGATCATGAATGGTCCACCACCCAAAGGACATCCAGCCAACTTGACACAACTGTGGGAAGCATTGGAGTCAACATGGGCCAGCATCCCTGTGAAATGCTTTCAACACCTTGTAGAGTCCATGACCCGATGAATTGAGGCTGTCCTGAGGGCAAAAGGGGGCGTGCAACTCAATATTAGGAAGGTGTTCCTAATGTTTGGCATACTCAGTAAAACTATGATCCCTTATTGATGTGCATAATGGGACCATCTCGTCCAAAAAGTTGACTCAAGTTTGCCAAAAAGGACCTGGATGATCATCAAGACTCTTGGAAGAACATTCTATGGATAGATGATTCAAAAGTATAACTTTTTGGACGACATGGTTCCAGTAATGCCTGGTGAAAACCAAACTCTGCATTCCACAGTAAGAACATCATACCAAAGGTCAAGCATGGTGGTGGTGGTGTGATGGTTTGGGGATGCTTTGCTGCCTCAGGAACTGGATGACTTGCCTTAATAGAAGGAACCATGAATTCTGCTCTGTATCAGAGAATTCTACAGGAGAATGTCAGACCATCCGTCTGTGAGCTGAAGCGCAGCTGGGTCATGCAGCAAGACAATGATCCAAAACACACAATCAAGTCTACATAAAAATTGCTAAAAAGCAACAAATTAGAAGTTTTGGAATGGCCTAGTCAAAGTCCAGACCTAATCCCAATTGAGATGTTGTGGCAGGACTTGAAACGAGCAGTTCATGCTTGAAAACCCACACGTCACTGAGTTAAAGCAGTTCTGCATGGAAGAGTGGGCCAAAATTCCTCCACAGCGATGTGAGAGACTGATCAACAACTACAGGAAGCATTTGGTTGGAGTTATTGCAGCTAAAGGTGGCACAACCAGTTATTGAGTGTAAGGGGGCAATTACTTTTTCACACAGGGGAAATGGGTGTTGCATGACTTTGTTTATGAAATAAATATGTAATTGTTGTGTTATTTGTTCACTTATGTTCCCTTTATCTAATATTAGGTTTTGGTTGAAGATCTGATAACATTCAGTATCACAAATATGCAAAAGTAGAGAAAATTAGAAAGGGGGCAAATACTTTTTCATAGCACTGTATATGTGTGTGTGTGTGAGAGAGAGAGAGTTTGTGTGTTATACCATACCTGGTAGTCTATGGAGATGCCATTAGGCCAGCTGATGCTGACGTTGACCAGTACAGCTCTCTGAGAACCGTCCAGGCGAGACCTCTCGATCCGTGGGTACTGACCCCACTCTGTCCAGAACAGATACCTGTAAACACACACACACAAATATATACACAGTAAGAGAGAGGTCACTATTCTCTTTCCCTCCATTTAACAGAGGTTAGAGGTTAGGGTTACCCCCTCCCCCCACTGTCCTCACCCTTTCTCTGGGTGGACAGTGATGGCACGGGGCTTGTCCAGGCCCTGGGTGATGACCACGTAGCGGAAGGATCCATTCAGTCTAGCCACCTCAATCACATCAAAGCCCTGGTCAGTCCAGTAGATGTTCCCTATGGAGGGTCAAGACAGAGCACCAACACTCAATACAACAATAATACAGACCTGTCACACTTTAGCTACAGTGTCTTTTAAACAATCAACATGTTTTACAGTACAAGAGCTTCAATGGGATCAACCACAATAGTCTAACTGATTCAGGAGTTCTGCGGAAGGTTACTGTATGTTGTGGGGTAAATACATGTATATTGCCACTGTATATAACACTACATCTAAATACAACTAAGCTAATGGAGAATGCAGTCATTATTGTTGGGTTGGTGTTGGGGTGTAAAAGGGGTTTCCCAGCGTAACCTCAGAGGGTTGATGGAATACTGCAGTGTTCATTACACATACTGCAGTAAGGCTTCGCTCTGTCCACACCCCTGTCATGTGACCTGGGCTATACAGGCACCTCTGGGCTTCTTCCCATCTCCTGGGTCTACCCCTCTTCCTCTTGGTTTATTTTTCTCCTCTTCTTTTAGCTTCCCCTTCCCTCTGCCTTTATCTCCCTCTCTCTTTCCCCACCTCTCCCTCTCCTCTCCTCTCCTCTCCTCTCCTCTCCCCACCTTTCCCTTTCCCTCTCCACCTCTCCCTCTCCCACCTCTCCCTCTCCCTCTCCCCACCTCTCCCTCTCCCTCTCCCCTACCTCTCCCTCTCCCTACCTCTCCCTTTCCCCTACCTCTCCCTTTCCCCCACCTCTCCCTTTCTCTTTCCCCCACCTCTCCCTTTCCCCCACCTCTCCCTCTCCCTCTCCCCACCTCTCCCTCTCCCCACCACCTCTCCATCTCTCTTTCCCCCACCTCTCCATCTCTCTTTCCCCCACCTCTCCATCTCCCTCTCCCCACCTCTCCCTCTCTGACCTTGCAGAGGTGAGGATGTGAGCAGAATGAGAATCTCATCTCTCTTCTGTAAAGCTGTGAAGTGTGTCACACGTGAGTCTGTGATAGGTGCGAATGTGTGAGTGTTTGTACAGTACGAGTTGGTATGTACATGCGCGTGTGTGTGTGCTTTACCAGCGATCCAGTCCACAGCGATGCCCTCCACTCTGCCTATACCATTAGTGACCACGTCTTCTCTCCAGGTCTGGTCTCTCTTAGCTCTGCTGATGGTGCTCAGGCCCATGTCCACCCAGTAGATAGTGTCATTGTCTGGAGGGGAGACGGTCATCGCAAAAGTACATTACAGTACAGTATATATACTATACCTATCACACTCATTAACAGGTTAATGTGGAATGAATCTACCATATTGTCTGGATTCAGCATATATTCATGATATCTTTCCTCACTACTGATCTACTTTGGTTATATATAGTGTGAAAACCCCTCTCTCCAAGGTGGCTGTGTGTGTGTGTATCCATACCTGCATGGAAGTCTATGCCCACGGCCAGGGAGGTGCCCGACACTGGCACCAGAGCATCTGACTTGTCCGAGGGGTCCAGTGGGATGCCACGGATGCCCTCATGAACAGAGTAAAGCAGGAAGGAGCCCACACCTGAGGCCAAGTGAAACATTACCCAAAGTTTAGCATTGGATATACTGTTACGGACAAATATATTGGCACCCTTCCGCACTTTCCTTAAATAATTCCCAATTTCTTCTCAAATAAGTTGAAATTGAAATAAACTTTTGGTTATTATTTTAGAAGAAATTGAGAATTATTTAAGAAAAGTGCAAGGGTGCCAATACATTTGGCCAGAAATGTATGTAGTAACATTCTCAAAAAGACACACTTAGAGTCGATCAGTGGCAGTACAAGACACATTCATGTATCCTTCCAGATGAAAACAAATGAATGAATTTGAGAACATATTATACTAATCTCTGTTTTGCTAAATATAGCATGTCCAAATGTGATATGTAGCTTTTGTTTGATTGACTAATGGCTGAGGTAATGTTTTGTTTGACTGTAAGACCAGGCATCTAAAACCTTTCAAATATCCAAATAAAGATCTACACTGAAAATATAAACGCAACATGCAAACATTTCAGAGATTTTTACTGAGTTACAGTTCATATAAGGAAATCAGTCAATTAAAATATATATAGGCCCTAATCTATGGATTTCACATCACCGGGCAGGGGCGCAGGTTCCTATCTGGTCAGTCCCCTATTACAGACAGAAATCCCCCCCCCAAAAAAAATGTTCACTAACAGGGATGTAAACACATTTGTGTACAACATTTGAGAGAAATAAACTGTATGCGTATGGAAAATGTCTAGGATTTTTTATTTCAGCTCATGAAACATGGGACCAACACTTTTCATGTTGCGTTTATATTTTTGATCATTATAAATAACGTATTCACAGTGTGTGTGTGTGTGTGTGTGTGTGTGTCCCTCCGTCCTTGCATGCACTGTGTGTGTGTGTGCATCTCACCCTCGCAGGACTGTTGTCCACTCCTGAGGCTGTATCCAGCGGTACACATGCAGGCTCGTGTGGTCGGGGAGGTGGGCAGGCACAGCTGGGAACAGTCTCCATTGTTATTACTGCACAGATTAGTGCCTGGAAACACAACACATAAACACACATGCTGAGGAACCTGCACCACACAAACACCTGTCTACGTTTATAGAGTAAAAACAAGACAAATACGTATTTGCACGCATAGGTTAAAATGGTTATTTCTAATCTAGTAGCTACCATGGTGCCCAAACGCAAGCACGCACACACACACACCTTTCTGCACAGTCTCGTTGTAGATTTTCATGTGCATCATGGGTGAGGTGCTGTTTCTCAGGACCTTCCAGTTCCCTCCGTCGCTCTTGTCACAGGTTCCTATCTGGTCAGTCCCCTGGTCCGCCCACCATAGCTTCTCACCTACATACAGCACACAAGAGCCAATCACAAAATGACATAATTTCATCTCTTCACACAAGTGGGCCAATCAAAATGACCCATCATTTTCATACTCCGATCACACTAATAATCAAAAGTTGAGACCTACTGTAGCAGCCATGGGTGAGTATTCAAACACTTCAGAACCGAAAGCGAAATGCAGCTAGAAGGCAGAATGTACAATCCTAGTAAGAGTGGAGCCATGTTACGTACCCATGATGGCCAGAGCTGTGGCCTTGGTCAGTTTGCCTTTGACTCCCTCCAGAACCTCTAGACCCGAACCGTCCAGCTTACAGCGGCTGATGGTGCTGTTCCCTGAGCTGATCCAGTACAGCTGCTCTGTGTCAAAGTCTATGGACAGACCTGGAGACAGAGGAGAGATGGAGAGAGAGGCAATTACGGCTGTACCCCAAATGGCAAACTATTCCCTATATAGTGCACACATTTTTTTTTTCACAGAGCCACTCACCCACTGGGCCTTTCTGATTGGTGAAGAGGACACTGTGGTTGCTGCCATCAGTGTTGGACATGGTGATGTTGTCTCCATCGGTCCAGTACAGCTTCCTGGAGCACAGAGACAAAATGTCATATCATGCTACTGAAAGCACTGCTGGAAAAATACCTTTCGTTTGTTAGCCTTGATAGCACCTAATAGTCTGTATTATTATAATGTTTAAATGTGTGAAAGTGGTTTATTCAGTTCACACACACAATTAGGCAACACATATCACAACAATCATACATATTTTTTAGCGAGAAAATAAATTGTTGCGCAAAACTAGCAAAACATTCAACAGCATAGGCCTAACTATAGCCTACATTTGGTGACTGTATATCTACTGAACGTCTCCTTGACAGATGTAAATGTCTGTAGTTATACAGCTAGTTTACAATCTATGTAAAAACGTCAGTGTTTTAATAGCAGCATCTTTCATTGGGTATAAAGCACAGGAGCCTGCTTTTATTGCAGGGTCAAGACTAGTTTAGAACAGTGTGGGTGGGTGGATGTTGATTGGGTTAGGCCAAGCAGAAAACATGTCAGTGGGGCTGGGCTAGTGTAGTCAATTTAATGCCCCATAAATGGCTTCTCTTTCTCTCCATTTCTTTATTGGAAATTCTCACACTCTCTCTGTCAGAGGCATATGCACGCTACACACAAAAGTGGGCAGAAACAGACAGACTCATGAAAACAAAACACATTAGCAGAAACATATGCATTCAAAGACTACTATGAAACACTAATGCGCGCTCGCAAAAACACACTTGATGCGATGCCCATCTAAAAAATATAGGGCAATTCATATGTATTTGTGATTGCTTTAGCATGAGTTTCACTATTTAATCAAGGAGGTAATTACCCCCACCACCCCCCCTCTTCCGCCCCCTCCACTTCCTCTCAAAAACAACCACTTCCACCGCACCCTGCATTTGCTTAGTTATTATGCGTTTCAATACAGTTCCTGAAAACAATTTAAACCTCCTAGTCTCTCATGTCTGTCTGTCTCTCCCCTACCCCCCTTTCCCCACCCCCTCCTGTCCTGGATTCATTCTAGGCAGTGTGTGTGTGTGTGTGTGTGTGTGTGTGTGTGTAGGAAAGAGGAGAAGTCTTCAGCATCTGCTTCTGGTTTCCCCCATGCAAGCAGCACAGCCCAGATCGGAAACATTCCTCAGCTTAAATAGGTTTCTCAGAAAACACAAAAAAAGGCAGAGGCATTCTCAAAGAAAATATCCCCTGTGCGTCCGCCCCACGCATACTCACAAACGCACATCGACAAAGAAGAGCACACACACACAAAGAGAAACACATACAATGTCTGTTAGTGATTTTAGGAGCAGATGTATGCCTGCTGAGCCATTGTCTCTTTAAAGACCAAAAGACAGAAAGTGCCCTTGAGCAAGGCACTTAACCCTAATTGCTTCTGTAAGTCGCTCTGGATAAGAGCGTCTGCTAAATGACGTAAATGTAAATGTAAATGTAGAAAGGGAGCAAGAGAGAAAGAAATACAGAGTCATAGCGAAAGAGAGAGAAAAGGAGTGAGAGCAAGTGAGAGAGGGAGTGTGTAAGAGAGAGAAATAGAAATGAAGAGAGAGAGGGACTCAGGAAAAAGAGTTAGAGGGAAAGATTGAAATGGAGAGAGTAAGATAAGAAAATGGAGAAGAGAGAGAGGGGCAGAGAGAAATTGAGACACAGAGAGCGAGAGTGGGGCCAGTGTGTGACAGTGTGTCTGGCACTCAGCACAGCAGCAATCTTTTGAGAAAGAGGAAAGAGAGAGAGACAGAGGGAGAGGGAGAGATGAAAAGGGAAAGATGAGAGAGGAATTAGAGTCCCATCTAGAGTGGGAGACCTCTTTGCTAGAGGTCAGCCATCATCTAAACTACCCTGCCTATCATGGCAGACTGCTAGCAGTGGGGAGCCTGCCTGACAGCCAGATGGTCTCTGTGTGTGAGTGTGTTGGGGTGTGGGGTGTGTGTGTGTGTGTGTGTGTGTGTGTTGGGCGTGTGCGTGTGCGTGTGTGTGTGTGTTCTACCTACCCCAGTATAGGGTGCAGCACCAGACAGTGGGGTTTATCCAGGCCCTGGATGACAGCGTTCTTAAAGGATCCGTCCAGTCTGGCCACATTGATCTGTTTCTTATTGGCATCATAACTGGTCCAGAACAGGTTCCTAGACACCCAATCTACTGCCAGACCATGGGCGTTGGGCAGGTCTTGGGGAAGACAAAGTTATTCATGAGACGACACAAAAATATGCAATTTCATTAACGGAATAGTTCATCCAAATTACAAAATATATATTCTTTGGACAAGGATACTCACCAATATGTCACTTTGTAACTACCCCTTACTGATAACCAATTAGAAGCCCTACATGAAAGGTTTGACTGATTGACTCATTCATTCTATAGTTATTTCATTAACCTAAGTAGGTTAGATATTCCCACAGTATATTCCCTACCAGCAGACACTACAGTCTCCACTCCAGTCCCGTTGATGAAGGCTCTCTTGATGGTTTGAGTGCGGACGTCTGACCAGTAGATACGGTTCTCCAGAGCATCATAGTCCACCACAGTCACGTTGTCTATGTCTGGCACCGTGAAGGAGATGATGTAGTTATAGTAGGGGTTGTCTATGTCCACTCCCCTGATCTCTATCTGACGGGTATACAGCAGGAACTGACGGGACTCTGGATGGGGCGAGAGAGAGGGAGGAGAGGGGAGTGTGTGTGTGTGAGGATGGTCTATCTGATTGCATGGGAATACACTGCGGGAAATTACTGTAGGAAAGGTAGAGGGTTAAATTGTGATAGAGTGTGTGCAAGTGTGTGTGCGCGTGTGTGTGAAATGTCTTTGCCACTTACGCATCCACTCAATACAATCCCCCACAATAACAAGCAGTCAGGACCAATGTTCCCTCTAATTATTTTCGGCACTGAGCAAATTTCATGTCTGCTGAGCGCAAACTTGAACATTGTGAAAATTCTGTGCAACTTCCTGCGCGCGTTTACTGTGAACACTGAGGCTGTACCCGCTTTAAGTTACAGTTTTAACAGCGGTCAAGTAGGCTACGGTGGCTATTTGATCATCATGTACACCTACTAGAGTGGCCTACCATCAAAAACAATGGAGAAAATGCATCCCATAACATTTTAACATGGAAATAGTTGTTCTATAATTCAGTATATAGTAGCAGCCAATGTGTGGTGGTCAATGTAGGCCTACATTCCATGAGACTTTTGAAAAAAAACATGCAGGGCTTGACATTAACCTGTTTATCCACTTGTCCTTCAGACAAGGAGGGACTGAAAATGTTGTGTTGTTTGATGGAAGAAACCACTTTACAAATAAAATGCATCATTATTCCCATAGCATTATTACAGAGAATCAGACAAATTATGTTACCCTCTGCGTATTGGCTACTTAGCTTATTCAAGCCTGTCTCAAAATACAACACTGCCCCTTTAAGACAAAAAAAAAGCTCTTTACCTGACTCACTTTTCAAAGATGTCTAGAAATGTACACGTTTTGTGCTCTTGTAGGAAGCAATCACTCCCCCATTTCTGACTACAAATGGTCTATAACTGGGCTAATAACTCACTAATTAGCAAAGGATATGAACAAATGTGCACACGTGGCTACATGCAGCTCTCGCTTTGATCTCAAAACAAGCGCAACCGCTCATGCTGTAAACAGTCTAATTCAAAGTAAATGGCACAGATCCATATATGGCAATGGTTGATTTGCATATACTTAGGCCTACTGCAGCTCTGAGTCGTGCCTGTCAATGTAATAGAATCCTACTCCAATGCGTTCTGACTACAATAACATCTCTTGCATAGTATGCAAAACAAAGTCTTGCATAGTGGGTTTTGTTTCGGTATGTTGCACTGAAAGTGGCTAATATTGCATTGATTCGATCACAACTCCAACAGTAAAGGGAAACGTTGACAGTGTTAACTATCGGGAAAAACTCTAGAAAGTTGCATTAAGTTCAAGCTCATGCTTCTCTGCGTGGCTGATATTTGTTCTGTGCGGCAGTAACGCACGCAGCTAAGCAGGAACATTGGTCAGGAGTCAGGTGTGTGTGTGTGTTAACTGATTGTACTTGGCAGGCTGACTAAATGGCAGAGCCATGATTGTGTTCTAAATGAGTTCAGTCAGCGTTGATGCATGGTATCTACATTAGTCTGCACTGTGGCATTCCCATGTGTGTATACCATATGTGTGTGTTTGTATAGAGGTGCAGTAATGACTCGTCTCAGCCTGTCTAGATCAGATAGCCCAGGCGTGTGTGTTGTGCTCTAGGTTGTGAACGACAAAGTTGTGGCTGATGCCTGCATTAAACAGAGTGGGCCTCCATTACACCGCAGATAATAGAAACTGCTCCCCTGAATACTAAACACACACACAGTTTGACGCGCGCACGTATGCACACACACCCTTCAGTTTAGAGACAAGGCTTAAACTCCTCAAACTGTCTTAAGTGACAGACTCCAGGAGATAATCCTGTGTGTGTGTGTGTGTGTGTATGAACTGTGACACAAAGCCATGGCTGGGGGTATTCAGGAGAGTGATCCCACTCATGAGGGATGTTTCTGGTGGATGTGTGTGTTCCCTATGGAGACCCTGCAGTGAGAATAAACCTCTGTACATGGGTACTGGAACAGAAATGTGTCTCTGAATCATCATCATCATCATCATCATTATCATACACACACACACACACACAGTTCCTGTTGTACAGTCTCGCGATCATGCTCACTAACACTGAATCACACACACTGAAGCACAGACAGATTATATGAATCCCCACTGTGCCACTATCAACAACTCCATCTCTCTGCCAAGCCAAGCACAGAGGAGGAGACAATCTGCCAGCTCAGGGGAGGAGGAACAGCAGTTTTGTGTCTCCTTGCTTCTGTAGCAGGTGTGTGATTGGTTTTGTGTGTATGTACTGTATGTGTGTGTGTATGTATGTGTACATGTGTATAATTAAAGTACTAGGTGTGTTTACCGTAGCAGGTGTGTTTGTCGGCTCCCAGCTTCATGAGGTGAGGGCAGGCACAGGAGAAGGTCTGGTTGTAGTTGATGAGACACAGGTGAGAACAGGGACCCATCCCATCATTAGCTGCACACGGGTTAGGAGCTGTGGAGACAGAGAGAGCAGGGGAAAGAGAGTGATAAAGAGAGAAAGAGGTAAAGAGTAAGCACAAGGAAAATGGAGGGTGGTACAGAAAGAAATGGGAGAAGGATAGGGAGTGTGAATGAGAGGGGGAAAGGAATAGGTAGAGGCGCAATAAGAGAGAGCACGAGCAAATGGAAAGCGAGAGACGAGGAGAAAGAGGGAAAAAGTGAAGAAAGGATAAGCGAGGCGGCGAGAGGAGAGGGAAATTCCAGTCATTCAGTATGTGCATATAAAACAGCTCTTACCACAGGCCTATCTGTCTCATCCATAAATGGATGGTTTTCTGAGCGTGGCCATTTTGAGGGGAGAGGTTGTGACAGGGGAGGCCAGATGCCACTACTCTCCTGAATGACAGATGGACAGAGAAGCTGTCACTCAAATGGCCACTCTGACTCTGGTCTCTCTCTAGAGAGCAGTGGCAGCAGTGCGGCCTTATGGGCAAGACTCATTTACCTACAAGGTCATTCAAGGTAAGTAATACTGTGGTGTCCTAAAGCAAAGTAGCTAACCTCTTTTAAACATCATGCATGTGTGTTACCAGGCATGTGTGTGTCCTACCCTGAGGCTGTCTGGAGGGATGGTAGACCTGCAGGTCAAAAGGTTGTGTGTTGGTTCTCTGGACCACGGTTACGTTGTTGCCGGTCCACTTATTGGCCTTGGCCAGTGTGTTGGTCCTCCAGTCCGTCCAGTAAACCTCTCCCCCGTACATAGTGACTGCAAATGGGTGCGACAGGTATTCGTGTCCCCTCAGCACCTCGATCAGGCCGGAACCATCGTATTTGGCTGAGTAAATAGCATCTGACCTGGAGGACGGATGGAAGACAACACAATACAGTGATTTATGACAGCTTGCATATGTATGGTGTGTGTACAGTGTGTGTTCTCTCTGACCTGGCATCGATCCACAGGATGCGTAGTTCTAGGTAGTCTACAGTGAGCCCGTTGGGCCAGCCCCCGTTGCCAGTCTCCTTATGGATGGTTCTCCTCCCCTCCCCACTCATAGATGCTGCCTCGATCCTTGGCATACTGGCATCCCAGTCCGTCCAGAACAGGATCCTACAGAGATAAGGGGGGGGGGACACACAAAACCAATGACTCAAGTCAAGACCCTGTGTTAAGCCATGTTTTAGCTCATTCCTAGCCTGGTCCCAGATGGGTTTGTGCTGCCTTTCCAACTCCTATGGTCATTGTCAACATAGGAGTTAGCAACACAGCACCAACAGATCTGGGACCAGGCCAACCCATTCACAGCAGTGTGCTGGTTCTCACCCATAGCGGGGGTCCAGGGCGATGGCTCTGGGGTGCTCCACCTCCCCAGCCAGCAGGGTGGTTCTCATGGTGCCATCCAGCTTGGCCACCTCTATCTGGTCCAGGTTACTCTCCACCCAGTAGATGTTCCCTGCTATCCAGTCCACCGCAAGACCCTCAGGAGTGGCCAGACCATACTGTATCACCACGTCAAAACTGGTCACAGCTGGGGGGGAGAGGAAGAGAGAGAGTGAGGAAGAGAGAACAGTGTGGTTAATTTGATTGTGAAGCTTTGCTGTGTCATTCCCCCTTACTGTAACCTTACTGTAGACCTATTCAACTCTAGTCATTAAAGTTGTCAGTGTGTCTTACCGGCCCCATGTCTTACCAGTTCCATGAACATCAATCACACACAGTGACTGTTTGTAATGCCAATGCAGCCCCAGCATATCTAATGATGCCACTTACAAAGCCACAACTCTCCCTACTACTGACAGGATGCATCCTACTCCTGTTTGGGCCTGAGCAAACAACACGACATGAGGCGCCAGAGCAAATAAAATAAGAGAGCAGAAGTAACACTTATTTTCATCACCCTCTCTCACCCATTAATTTTTCCATTCCAGGTCCCTAATCAAAGAGAACGGTCTAATCATCTGAGACTAGTCATGATTCTGATTGGAGCACGCACGCACGCACACACCACACACACACACACACACACTCATTATGCCTCCCTACTGTAATAGGAGGGCCTCGTCTGCTCTATAGATTGCCTTTGATTGATTGGCTTTGCCTTTTTGAAGGTAGCTGTTTAGTTTTGATTGGCTTCGCCTGTTTGGAAGGTGACAGTGTGGTTTTGATTGATTAGTTTTCCCTTTCGGCGTGGAGCTGGACCATCTGCTTTGTTTTTACTAGCAACTTCCCCTCAGGAGCTGTAGACCTGCAGGCTGCACAATAGTACAACTACAATTCCCAGCATTCCCCACTGTGAAGGCAATTGGGAAATGAGTCATGGAAGCTGGTGTACTCCACCAAAGACAAAGAACTGTGCTGTTGTTCTCACAGCTTATAAACAAACTAGAGCTGAAAAGTGAAGAAGAAGAGACTCACCTCCGTTCTCAGACAGTTTGCCGCGGTAGATCTTGTCCTCCACCACGTCGGTCCAGTAGAGGGCATTCTCTGCAAGGTGGAAGTCCAGGGCGATGGTGTTCCTCAGGCCAGGCACCAGCACACTGAACTCCCCCTTGTTCAGGTCGATCCGACGGATCTCATGGCGGTTGGAGAAGATGATGAAGGGCTTGAAGGGATCTGAGGAGAAGACAGGAGATCACATGATCATGGTGATGTACTGGTGTCTGTTGGTGGCAGCGTTGGGATCCCTGTACCTTGTGCTTTCTTGTGCTTTATGCTATTTGCCTCATGACTCCTGCGTGCTTTGTTGACTATGAACTTGCTTGTTTACCCAACCGTGGGACAGACTGTTTGTTCCCACACTTGGGACTCTGAATCTCTATTGGTTACACTGACTCTTGTCCTCCCATCCTATCCTAACCACCTCTCGCCGGCTTTGTATTCATGTTACCTGATGAAATTGCTGTACAATATGATCCATATTGCCATCTGATGTACATTCAAATGTCATAAAAAATCCACACTGCAGAGCTCTCCCTGTCCTCTGCCGTGCCCTGATTGTATTACTGCTGATGATATCTGGAAATGTGCATGTACATCCTGGCCCATATACTGTTGCTAGCCCCAATTCTGACTTGTGCTCTGATATCGGTTTCACTGATTTCTGCTCTTGTAAAAGCCTGGGTTTTCTGCACGTTAACACTAGAAGCTTATTACCTAAAATGGATCAATTGAAAGTGTGGGTTCACAGCTCCAATCCAGATGTGTTGGTCATTACTGAGACGTGGTTAAGAAAGAGTGTTTTGAACACTAATGTTAACCTTTCTGGTTAGAATCTTTTTCGACAAGACATATCTTCCAATCTTTACCAAGGAACACCTTCAGTGCTCGGTTGTCTCCACCAAGTCTGTCCCCAAACAATTGTATTTGCTGGTTTTAAGCATTAAACTTTCAAATAGCTCTTAGTTGACTGTTGCTGGGTGTTATCGTCCACCATCAGCACCGGCCTGTACCCTATCTGCCCTAAGCTCTCTCCTGGCCCCTTACACTATGTCTGAATTTGTCCTGCTAGGTGACCTAAACTGGGACATACTTAAACCACCTGACCAAGTCCTAAAGCAATGGGACTCACTAAATCTTTCTCAGATTTTTACCAATCCCACAAGGTATGACTCCAAACACCCAGAAAAGGCTACTCTCCTTGATGTTATCCTCAAAAATAATCCCGATAGGTATCAGTCTGGTGTTTTCTGTAATGACCTTAGTGATCACTGTTTCACAGCCTGTGTTCGTAATGGCTGCTCAGTGAAACGACCTGTCCTGATTTGTCATAGACGCTTGCTAAAAAACTTTAATGAGCAAGCCTTCCTTCATGACCTGGCCTCTGTAAATTGGTATAGAATCAGCTTGATCCCCTCTGTCGAAGACGATTGGACATTCCTTTTTGATATTTTCAGTGGTATTGTTAACAAACGCCCCCATAAAGAAAAAGAGAATTAAAAGCAGGTTCAGCCCCTGGTTCGACCGTGATCTGGCAGAGTTACTCCACCTCAAGAATTCCATTTGGCGAAAGGCTCAGCACTCGCATACTCAGGCTGACTGGCTCTCGTTCAGGCAAATGAGAAATAAGTGCACTCAGGCTATCCGGAAGGCCAAAGTTAGTTACTTTAAGGAGAAGTTCTCTCTCTGTGGGTCTAACTCAAGAAGTTCTGGAAAATGGTGAAAGACCTGGAGAATAAACCCTCCTCCTCACCTGCCCCGCTACAAAGTTTCTCCCTGCAGGCAGTAACTGAGTCTGAGGTGCTAAAGGAGCTCCTTAAACTTGACCCCCAAAAAACATCTGGGTCAGATGGTTTAGATCCTTTCTTCTTTAAGGTTGCAGCCCCCATCATCACCAAGCCTATCTCTGACATTTTTTAAAATCTGTCTCTCCTCTCTGGGGAGGTTCCCATTGCTTGGAAGGCAAACACGGTGTGTCCTTTATTTAAAGGGGTAGATCAAGCTGATCCTAACTGTTATAGGCCAATTTCTATTTTGCCCTGTTTATCAAAAGTGTTGGAAAAACTTGTCAATAATCAACTGACTGGCTTTCTTGATGTCTATAGTATTTCTCTCTGGTATGCAATCTGGTTTCCGCTCAGGTTATGGATGTGTCACTGCAACCTTAAAAAGGTCCTAAATGATGTCACCATTGCCCTTGATTGTAAGCAATGTTGTGCTGCTATATTTATTGACTTGGTCAAAGCTTTTGATAAGGTAGACCATTTCATTCTTGTGGACCGGCTAAGGAGTATTGGTGTCTCTGAGGGGTCTTTGGCCTGGTTTGCTAACTACCTCTCTCAAAGAGTGCAGTGTATAAAGTCAGAACATCTGCTGTCTCAGCCACTGCCTGTCACCAAGGAAGTACCCAAAGGCTTGATCCTAGGCCCCACGCTCTTCTTAATTTACATCAATAACATAGCTCAGGCAGTAGGAAGCGCTCTCATCCATTTATATGCAGATGATACAGTCTTACACTCAGCTGGCCCCTCCCTGGATTTTGTGTTAAACGCTCTACAACAAAGCTTTCTTAGTGTCCAACAAGCTTTCCCTGCCCTTAACCTTGTTCTGAACACCTCCAAAACAAAGGTAATGTGGTTTGGTAAGACGAATTCTCCTCTCCCCACCGGTGTGATTACTAGAGGGTTTAGAGCTCGAGGTAGTCACCTCATACAAGTACTTGGGAGTATGGCTAGACGGTACAATGTCCTTCTCTCAGCACATATCAAAGCTGCAGGCTAAGGTTAAATCTAGACTTGGTTTCCTCCATCGTAATAGCTCCTATTTCACCCCAGCTGCCAAACTAACCCTGAATCAGATGACCATCCTACCCATGCTAGATTAGGGAGACGTAATTTATAAATTGGCAGGTAAGGGTGCTCTCGAGCGGCTAGATGTTCTCTACCGTTCGGCCATCAGATTTGCCACCAATGCTCCTTATAGGACACATCACTGCACTCTATACTCTGTTAACTCTGTAAACTGGTCATCTCTGTATACCATCGCAAGACCCACTGGTTGATGCTTATTTATAAAACTCTCTTAGGCCTCACTCCCCCCTATCTGAGATACCTACTGCAGCCCTCATCCTCCACATACAACACCCGTTCTGCCAGTCATATTCTGTTAAAGGTCCCCAAAGAACACACATCCCTGGGTCACTCCTCTTTTCAGTTTGCTGCAGCTAGCGACAGGAACGAGCTGCAAAAAACACTCAAACTGGACAGTTTTATCTCCATCTCTTCATTCAAAGACTCAACCATGGACGCTCTTACTGACAGTTGTGTCTGCTTCGCGTGATGAATTGTCGTCTCTACCTTCTTGCCTTTGTGCTGTTGTCTGTGCCAATAATGTTTGTATCATGTTTTGTGCTGCTACCATGTGCTGCTGCCATGTTGTGTTGCTGCCATGTTGTGTTGTCATGTGTTGCTGCCATGTTATGTTGTTGTCTTAGGTCTCTCTTTATGTAGTGTTGTGGTGTCTCTTGTCGTGATGTGTGTTTTGTCATATATATATATATACTTTTTTTATCCCAGCCCCCGTCCCCGCAGGAGGCCTTTTGCCTTTTGGTAGGCCGTCATTGTAAATAAGAGTTTGATCTTAACTGACTAGCCTAGTTAAATAAAAGTTAAATAAAATAAAATCTACTTTGCGCACAGTGCACCCTGGGTAATATAGTTTTAAAGGAAAGAAAAGGCTGTAGTGTAAATTGAGAAACGTTTCCCCCAAGGCTTCATAAGGGTTTTGGGTAAGATTTAATTGAACAGATTTAACAAGCAAACTTTCAGTTTGCCTAGCCATGAATTCCTCCATCTTCCAATAACTAAACACTACTGTAGGCTACCTCTTACAGTTAATACAGTAGTAGGTCACATGGAACCTGAATGCAACCATGGTAGTGTGACGCACACAGACAGTGTTGTGGCTAAATGAAAGAGGAACGTAGTTAGAATAGAAACCGTGTCTAATCCATGGTAATTGAAAGCCTGTATGTAGAATGAAAAAGTATGCACTCACTACTGTCTGCTCTGTATAAATGACTCAAATGTAATGTAAATGTATTAAATGGAGGAGAGTCATCTCTGGCCGACAGACAGTGTTTGTTTTAACTCTTCTGACTGTAGCTGTGGGTGCACGGCTGAATGATATGAAACAGCCTTCCATATGAATGTGCGTAACAGTGTTCTTCCATTACATTGATAGTTTTCCCTATCCCCCCCACTTCTTGTCATTTCTTATCTCTCCCCCTCTTGCTCTCAATGCCCATTTTCCGCAAATAGAAGTTCCCCAACTTTCCTTACCCTCTTCTTTCTTCTCCCCATTCAATTCTCTCCATCCATCTCTCACAGCTACAAGCCCCCCAATCTGCCCCAAACATCCTCATCTCTCCTTTTCCCTTTTCTTCTCTCCCTCTCAAACCTTCCTCTCTCTCCTCCTTCAGTTCTTAAATCCCTAGTCTTCCCTTCAGCTCTCTTGTCATCCTCATTTCAACAACCTCTAGCCCCCTCCATCCCACCCTCCTCACCAGTGCTCTTGCAGTTCTCCTGGTCAGGCTCCAGTTCCCAGCCCTCGTAGCAGGAACACTTGACACTGAACTTGTCCTGTTCACAGCGCTGGCTGCACTTCAGGTGTTTGGCACAGAAGCTCTGGATCTGACAGGTCTTGTTGTCGGAGCCCAACTCCATGCCCAGGGGGCAGGAACACACCACGCCCTCACCGGGGGCTACCGTACAGTTATGGCTGCAGTCCCCGTTATCCAGTGAGCACAGGTCTGCAGGGAAAAGGGGAAAAAGAGAGATGGGTGTTAAGCAGAGAGGTGACACTGAACTAAAACAAATGGGTAACACAGTTCTTGAGCTCTCTGTCATAATAATGACACATCCGGTATCATAAACATTCATGACAGCTCAAGGTTTTTCTCTGGCTCATTGGTGTCAGCAGTGGGATCCTTGTTCTATCTTCCAGTGCACCCTGGGTAATGTTGTTTTTAATAGCAGCAGGTCTTACCACATAGTTTCTCATCCGAGCCGTCGGGGCAGTCGTCAGTGCTGTCACACAGCTTCTCAGCAGGCAGACAGATGGTGGAGTCGTTGGCACACACATGGTGGGAGAGCTTACACACCAACGCCTCACAGTTGTCTTCATCAGAGTTGTCCTCACAATCACTGTCCCCGTCGCACACCCAGGCCTTACTGATACAGCGGGCTGGGGACAGGTCATAGGGGAAAGGTCAGAAGTCTGACCTTACAGGCAGATACTGTCCAGCCCAACAGTTTTTCACAGCAGCTAAAACCAAATCCAGTCCTTCATCTCCACCAGATAATGCTAAGCTACCCATTTCAATACTGTTACAGTTATGTTTTACAACCAGCAAATAACCCAGTCATCCATTCTCTCCCCTCTCATTTAGACTCCCCTAATTTCCTCTTTATTGCTGTGACACAACCATCCCCATCCTCCCAGTCTCCTCACCAGAGTCCCTGCAACCAAACTTGACGGCGGGGTCACACATGTGTGTGACGCCTTCGCAGTTCTTCTCGTCGCTCAGGTCCATGCAGTCTGTGTCCCCGTCGCAGCGCCAGCGCATGGGGATGCACAGGCCGTCCATACGACACTGGAACTCATCCGTGTGACAGCCACCAGGAGGACGCGTGGCTGGGGAGGGAGAGAGGGGGATGAGGAGTTTTAGATCACTGAAACAACACTTAAAACAACATGAACAGAAATGGAAACGTAACAAAACATCACAGGATCAGTTTTTCCTGACCATGTTAACAGATCGGCAAAAACTCTGGGCCCTTGTTATAAGCAATAACTTTTTCTTGGTCAGGTCACATTGTTAGGAAAAACTGAGGGCCCTGCCTTTTGTAAAATTCATATATTTTCATCCTTTTGTAAAAGTTGGCTGAGTTTGTGTAACTGAGTAACGGTAACGAACGATGCTGCATGATGGTCATAGTGATCGTGACATAATCACAGGCTTCATTAGGACAGAGCTCTCACAGCACACAATGTAATTCACTACCTCTCCTCTCTCCCACTGTGGGGCTCCAATGGGAAACAAGGACACTCTTTATCACAGGGAACACATTTTAACAGAACATCATGCTTCAATGATGAACACAATTCACTTACTATTCACTCAATGAAAAATCAAAGGGACTGCGAAACCAATAAGCAGCTGGCATAGTCGGACACCCAGATGGCATACGTAGGCTAAGGTTTTGGCACGTGTGTGGACCTCAGAGGTTAGTAGAGGCTTGAAAATTCCATGAGACAAAGATGGAGTGTTCCATTCATACACACAATAATACATCAAATCACATTATTAACAAAATGCTGACATTCACTTACAACCTGGCACGGCTAAATGAATGGAAATCAATGACCCAAAGACGCCCATGAGTCAAGGGTTGGCAGTGCCACAATGCCAGGGTGATGCAGAGCACTGAGGGATACAGCTCTCACACAGAGGCCATGCTCCAGTGGATTACCAATAGAGCCATCAGTGACATTGGTGATTAAGGGAATCACTGAAAGACTCAGACATCAAAAGGTCAATGGCTGGCACTGATGTGTGCGTGTGTATGCGCGCATGCACGCATGTGTGTATTCACCATAGACCTTGTGTGTGTGTGCCACAAAGTTGGAAGCACAGAATCGTCTAGAATGTCATTGTATGCTGTAGCGTTAAGATTTCCCTTCATCGTAAATAAAGGGCCTAGCTCGAACAATGAAAAACAGCCCCAGACCATTATCCCTCCTCCACCAAACTTTACAGTCGGCACGATGCATTCGGGCAGGTAGCGTTCTCCTGGCATCCGCCAAAACCAGAATGTTTTTAGAAATGTTTGCAAATGTACTCAAAAAATAACAAAACTGAAATATCACATTTACATAAGTATTAAGACCCTTTACTCAATACTTTGTTCAAGCACCTTTGGCAGAGATCCAGGCTCTGTCGTAGCTGGCCGTGACCGGGAGACCCATGGGGCGGCGCACAATTGGCCCAGCGTCGTCCAGGGTAGGGGAGGGAATGGCCGGCAGGGATGTAGCTCAGTTGGTAGAGCATGGCATTTGCAACGCCAGGGTTGTGGGTTTGATTCCCACGGGGGGCCAGTATGAAAAAATTTAAAATAAAATAATAATAATAATGTATGCACTCACTAACTGTAAGTCGCTCTGGATAAGAGCGTCTGCTAAATGACTAAAATGTAAATGTAATTACAGCCTCAAGCCTTCTTGGGTATGACGCTACAAGCTTGGCACACCTGTACTTGTCCGAAGCCACTCCTGCATTGTCTTGGCTGTGTGCTTAGGGTCGTTGTCCTGTTGGAAGGTGAACCTTCGCCCCAGTCAGGTCCTGAGCACTCTGGAACAGGTTTTTATCAAGGATCTCTCGGTACTTTGCTCCGTTAATCTTTCCTTCGATCCTGACTAGTCTCCCAGTCCCTGCTGCTGAAAAACATCCCCACAGGATGATGCTGCCACCACCATGCTTCACAGTAGGGATGGTGCCAGGTTTCCTCCAGATGTGACGCTTGGCATTCAGGACAAAAAATTAAATCTTGGTTTCATCAGACCAGAGAATCTTGTTTCTCATGGTCTGCAAGTAGGTGCCTTTTGGCAAACTCCTAGCAGGCTGTCATGTGCCTTTTACTGACAAGTGGCTTCCGTCTGGCCACTCTACCATAAAGGCCTGATTGGTTGAGTTCTGCAGAGATGGTTATCCTTCTGGAAGGTTCTCCCATCTCCACAGAGGAACTCTGGAGCTCTATCAGAGTGACCATTGGGTTCTTGGTCACCTCCCTGACCAAGGCCCTTCTCCGCCGATTGCTCAGTTTGGCCGGGAGGCCAGCTCTAGGGTGAGTCTTGGTGGTTCCAAACTTCTTCCATTTAAGAATGATGAGACCACTGTGTTCTTGGGGACCTTCAATGCTGAAGACATTTTTTAGTACCCTTCCCCAGATCTGTGCCTCGAAACAATCCTGTCTAGGAGCTCTACAGACAATTCCTTCGACCTCATGGCGTGGTTTTTGCTCTGACATGCACTGTCAACTGTGGGACCTTATATAGACAGGTGTGTGCCTTTCGAAATCATTTCCAATCAATTGAATTTACCACAGGTCAACACCAACGAAGTTGTAGAAACATCTCAAGGATGAAAACAGGATGCACCTGATATAAAAAAATGTAATACTTATGTGAATAAGGTATATTTTTTAAAAATACATTTGCAAACATTTCTAAAAACCTGTTTTCGCTTTGTCATTATGGGGTATTGTGTGTGGATTGATGAGGGAAAAAATCTAATTTAATCCATTTTAGAACAAGGCTGTAACTCAACAAAATGTGGAAAAAGTCAAGGGGTCTGAATACTTTCCGAAGGCACTGTGTGTGTGTGTGTGAGATATATATATATATATATATACACACACACACACATATATATACAGTGGGGAGAACAAGTATTTGATACACTGCCGATTTTGCAGGTTTTCCTACTTACAAAGCATGTAGAGGTCTGTAATTTTTTATCATAGGTACACTTCAACTGTGAGAGACGGAATCTAAAACAAAAATCCAGAAAATCACATTGTATGATTTTTAAATAATTCATTTGCATTTTATTGCATGACATAAGTATTTGATCACCTACCAACCAGTAAGAATTCCGGCTCTCACAGACCTGTTAGTTTTTCTTTAAGAAGCCCTCCTGTTCTCCACTCATTACCTGTATTAACTGCACCTGTTTGAACTCGTTACCTGTATAAAAGACACCTGTCCACACACTCAAACAGACTCCAACCTCTCCACAATGGCCAAGACCAGAGAGCTGTGTAAGGAAATCAGGGATAAAATTGTAGACCTGCACAAGGCTGGGATGGGCTACAGGACAATAGGCAAGCAGCTTGGTGAGAAGGCAACAACTGTTGCCGCAATTATTAGAAAATGGAAGAAGTTCAAGATGACGGTCAATCACCCTCGGTCTGGGGCTCCATGCAAGATCTCACCTCGTGGGGCATCAATGATCATGAGGAAGGTGAGGGATCAGCCCAGAACTACACGGCAGGACCTGGTCAATGACCTGAAGAGAGCTGGGACCACAGTCTCAAAGAAAACCATTAGTAACACACTACGCCGTCATGGATTAAAATCCTGCAGCGCACGCAAGGTCCCCCTGCTCAAGCCAGCGCATGTCCAGGCCCGTCTGAAGTTTGCCAATGACCATCTGGATGATCCAGAGGAGGAATGGAAGTAGGTTGTGTGGTCTGATGAGACAAAAATAGAGCTTTTTGGTCTAAACTCCACTCGCCGTGTTTGGAGGAAGAAGAAGGATGAGTACAACCCCAAGAACACCATCCCAACCGTGAAGCATGGAGGTGGAAACATCATTCTTTGGGGATGCTTTTCTGCAAAGGGAACAGGACGACTGCACCATATTGAGGGGAGGATGGATGGGGCCATGTATCGCGAGATCTTGGCCAACAACCTCCTTCCCTTTGTAAGAGCATTGAAGATGGGTCGTGGCTGGGTCTTCCAGCATGACAACGACCCGAAACACACAGCCAGGGCAACTAAGGAGTGGCTCCGTAAGAAGCATCTCAAGGTCCTGGAGTGGCCTAGCCAGTCTCCAGACCTGAACCCAATAGAAAATCTTTGGAGGGAGCTGAAAGTCCGTATTGCCCAGCGACAGCCCCGAAACCTGAAGGATCTGGAGAAGGTCTGTATGGAGGAGTGGGCCAAAATCCCTGCTGCAGTGTGTGCAAACCTGGTCAAGACCTACAGGAAACGTATGATCTCTGTAATTGCAAACAAAGGTTTCTGTACCAAATATTAAGTTCTGCTTTTCTGATATATCAAATACTTATGTAATGTAATAAAATGCTAATTCATTACTTAAAAATCATACAATGTGATTTTCTGGATTTTTGTTTTAGATTCCGTCTCTCACAGTTGAAGTGTACCTATGATAAAAAATTACAGACCTCTACATGCTTTGTAAGTAGGAAAACCTGCAAAATCGGCAGTGTATCAAATACTTGTTATCCCCACTGTACATACAGTTGAAGTCGGAAGTTTACATACACCTTAGCCAAATACATTTAAACTCAGTTTTTCACAATTCGTGACATTTAATCCTAGCAACAAGTCCCTGTCTTAAGTCAGTTAGGATCACCACTTTATTTTAAGAATGTGAAATGTCAGAATAATAGTAGAGAGAATGATTTATTTCAGCTTTTATTTCTTTCATTACATTCCCAGTGGGTCAGAAGTTTACATACACTCAATTAGTATTTGGTAGCATTGCCTTTAAATTGTTTAACTTGGGTCAAACGTTTTGGGTAGCCTTCCACAAGCTTCCCACAATAAGTTGGGTGAATTTTGGCCCATTCATCCTGACAGAGCTGGTGTAACTGAATCAGGTTTGTAGGACTCCTTGCTCACACACGCTTTTTCAGTTCTGCCCACAAATGTTCTACAGGATTGAGGTCAGGGCTTTGTGATGGCCATTCCAATACCTTGACTTTGTTGTCCTTAAGCCATAACTTTGGAAGTATGCTTGGGGTCATTGTCCATTTGGAAGACCCATTTGTGACCAAGCTTTAACTTCCTGACTGATGTCTTGAGATGTTGCTTCAATATATCCACATAATTTTCCTTCCTCATGATGCCATCATCTATTTTGTGAAGTGCACCAGTCCCTCCTGCAGCAAAGCACCCCCACAGCATGATGCTGCCACCCCGTGCTTCAAGGTTGGGATGGTGTTCTTGGGCTTGCAAGACCCCCTTTTTCCTCCAAACATAACGATGGTCATTATGGCCAAACAGTTCTATTTTTGTTTCATCAGACCAGAGGACATTTCTCCAAAAGTACGATCTTTGTCCCCATGTGCAGTTGCAAACCGTAGTCTGGCTTTTTTATGGCAGTTTTGGAGTAGTGGCTTCTTCCTTGCTGAGCGACCTTTCAGGTTATGTCGATTTGGACTCGTTTTACTGTGGATATAGATACTTTTGTACCTGTTTCCTCCAGCATCTTCACAAGGTCCTTTGCTTTTGTTCTGGGATTGATTTGCACTTTTCGCACCAAAGTACGTTAATCTCTCAGAGACAGAACGAGTCTTCTTCCTGAGCAGTACGACGGCTGCGTGGTCCCATGGTGTTTATACTTGCGTACTATTGTTTGTACAGATGAACGTGGTACCTTCAGGCGTTTGGAAATTGCTCCCAAGGACTTGTGGAGGTCTACAATCTTTTATCTGAGGTCTTGGCTGATTTCTTTAGATTTTCCCATGATGTCAAGCTAAGAGGCACTGAGTTTGAAGGTAGGCCTTGAAATACATCGACAGGTACACCTCCAATTGACTCAAATTATGACAATTAGCCTATCAGAAGCTTCTAAAGCTATGACATCATTTTCTGGAATTTTCCAAGCTGTTTAAAGGCACCATCAACTTGGTGTATGTAAACTTCTGACCCACTGGAATTGTGATACAGTGAATTATAAGTCAAATAATCTGTCTGTAAACAATTGTTGGAAAAATTACTTGTGTCATGCACAAAGTAGATGTCCTAACCGACTTGCCAAAACTATAGTTTGTTAACAAGAAATTTGTGGAGTGGTTAAAAACAAGTTTTAATGACTCCAATTTAAGTGTATGTAAACTTCCGACTTCAACTGTATATACATATATGGAAGAGCAATGACAGAGCGGCATGGACTGAGATACAGTAGAATATTATAGAATACAGTATATACATATGAGATGAGTAATGCAAGATATGTAAACATTATTAAAGTGACTAGTGAAAATGTATGCACTCACTAACTGTAAGTCGCTCCGGATAAGAGCGTCTGCTAAAATGACTAAAATAAAAAGAATAGTGTTCATTTCTTGAAGTGGCCAGTGATTTCTATAGGCAGCATCAGCCTCTAATGTGCTAGTGATGGCTATTTAACAGTCTGATGGCCTTGAGATAGAAGCTGTTTTTCAGTCTCTCGGTCCCAGCTTTGATGCACCTGTACTGACCTCGCCTTCTGGATGATAGCGGGGTGAACAGGCAGTGGCTCGGGTGGTTGATGTCCTTGATGATCGTTTTGGTCTTCCTGTGAAATCGGGTGCTGTAGGTGTCCTGGAGGGCGGTTAGTTTGGCCCCGGTAATGCGTTCGGCAGACCGCACTACCCTCTGGAGAGCCCTGCGGTTGCGGGCGGTGCAGTTGCTGTACCAGGCGGTGATACAGCCCAACAGGATGCTCTCAATTGTGCATCTGTAAAAGTTTGTGAGGGTTTTAGGTGCCAAGCCGAATTTCTTCAGCCTCCTGAGGTTGAGGCTCTGTTGCTCCTTCTTCACCACACTGTCTGCGTGGGTGGACCATTTCAGTTTGTCAGTGATGTGTACGCCAAGAAACGAAGCTTTCCACCTTCTCCACTGCAGTCCTGTCGATGTGGATAGGGGGGTGCACCCTCTGCTGTTTCCTGATGTCCACGATCATCTCCTTTGTTTTGTTGATGTTGAGTGAGAGGTTATTTTCCTGGCACCACACTCCCAGAGCCCTCATCTCCTCCCTGTAGGCTGTCTCATCATTGTTGGTAATCAAGCCTACTACTGTTGTGTCATCTGCAAATTTGATGACTGAGTTGGAGGCGTGCTTGGCCACGCAGTCATGGGTGAACAGGGAGTACAGGAGGGGGCTGAGCACGCACCCTTGTGGGGCCCAAGTGTTGAGGATCAGCGAAGTGGAGGTGTTGTTTCCTACCGTCACCACCTGGGGGCGGCCCGTCAGGAAGTCCAGGATCCAGTTGCACAGGGCGGGGTTGGTTCAGACCCAGGGCCTCGAGCTTAATGATGAGCTTGGAGGGTACTATGGTGTTGAATGCTGAGCTATAGTCAATGAAAAGCAGTCTGACATACAGTGGGGAAAAAAAGTATTTAGTCAGCCACCAATTGTGCAAGTTCTCCCACTTAAAATGAGAGAGATGAGAGAGGCCTGTAATTTTCATCATAGGTACACGTCAACGATGACAGACAAATTGAGGAAAAAAAATCCAGAAAATCACATTGTAGGATTTTTTATGAATTTATTTGCAAATTATGGTGGAAAATAAGTATTTGGTCACCTACAAACAAGCAAGATTTCTGGCTCTCACAGACCTGTAACTTGTATTAATGGCACCTGTTTGAACTTGTTATCAGTATAAAAGACACCTGTCCACAACCTCAAACAGTCACACTCCAAACTCCACTATGGCCAAAACCAAAGAGCTGTCAAAGACACCAGAAACAAAATTGTAGACCTGCACCAGGCTGGGAAGACTGAATCTGCAATAGGTAAGCAGCTTGGTTTGAAGAAATCAACTGTGGGAGCAATTATTAGGAAATGGAAGACCACTGATAAACTCCCTCGATCTGGGGCTCCACGCAAGATCTCACCCCGTTGGGGGTCAAAATTATCACAAGAACGGTGAGCAAAAATCCCAGAACCACACGGGGGGACCTAGTGAATGACCTGCAGAGAGCTGGGACCAAAGTAACAAAGCCTACCATCAGTAACACACTACGCCGCCAGGGACTCAAATCCTGCAGTGCCAGACGTGTCCCCCTGCTTAAGCCAGTACATGTCCAGGCCCGTCTGAAGTTTGCTAGAGTGCATTTGGATGATCCAGAAGAGGATTGGGAGAATGTCATATGGTCAGATGAAACCAAAATAGAACTTTTTGGTCAAAACTCAACTCGTCGTGTTTGGAGGACAAAGAATGCTGAGTTGCATCTAAAGAACACCATACCTACTGTGAAGCATGGGGGTGGAAACATCATGCTTTGGGGGTGTTTTTCTGCAAAGGGACCAGGACGACTGATCCGTGTAAAGGAAAGAATGAATGGGGCCATGTATCGTGAGATTTTGAGTGAAAACCTCCTTCCATCAGCAAGGGCATTGAAGATGAAACGTGGCTTGGTCTTTCAGCATGACAATGATCCCAAACACACCACCCGGGCAACGAAGGAGTGGCTTCGTAAGAAGTATTTCAAGGTCCTGGAGTGGCCTAGCCAGTCTCCAGATCTCAACCCCATAGAAAATCTTTGGAGGGAGTTGAAAGTCCGTGTTGCCCAGCGACAGCCCCAAAACATCACTGCTCTAGAGGAGATCTGCATGGAGGAATGGGCCAAAATACCAGCAACAGTGTGTGAAAACCTTGTGAAGACTTACAGAAAACGTTTGACCTGTGTCATTGCCAACAAAGGGTATATAACAAAGTATTGAGAAACTTTTGTTATTGACCAAATACTTATTTTCCACCATAATTTGCAAATAAATTCATTAAAAATCCTACAATGTGATTTTCTGGAATTATTTTTCTCATTTTGTCTGTCATAGTTGACGTGTACCTATGATGAAAATTACAGGCCTCTCTCATCTTTTTAAGTGGGAGAACTTGCACAATTGGTGGCTGACTAAATACTTTTTTCCCCACTGTAGGTATTCCTCTTGTCCAGATGGGATAGGGCAGTGTGCAGTGTGATGGCGATTGCATCGTCTGTGGATCTATTGGGGCAGTAAGCAAATTGAAGTGGGTCTAGGGTGACAGGTAAGGTAGAGGTGATATGATCTTTGACTAGTCTCTCAAAGCACTTCATGATGACAGAGGTGAGTGCTACGGGGCGATAGTAATTTAGTTCAGTTACCTTTGCTTTCTTCGGTACAGGAACAATGGTGGCCATCTTAAAGCATGTGGGGACAGCAGACTGGGATGTGTGTAAAAGAGCTGTGTGAAAGCTCTTCCTGATGCATTCTGCCTGCCTGCCCTCCTCTGACCTTCATTAAAAGCTCAGCATTCCCTGTGCACTGCGGTGGGAGCCAAACCTGGACAAGCCCATTAGCCAGCACCACATGGGAGGGAGAAGCGGGCTGGCTGGGATCCTAGTTCTCTGGTTACAGGCCACAGTGTAGTTGGAAGATAAAGAAATGTTTACCCAAAACGCCCACGATAGTCTATCATCTTAAACTTTTCTGTTTCTCAAATACTTTGTTTCTTTTGGCTCAGATCCTACGTAAATGTAATAAAGTGGTTTGGAGTCGACCACAGGAAAGTAGAATTTTCAGGTGAGGCCTTCTAGAATTATCTACCAAGTAAACAACAAACAGCAGGACCTAATCAGATACAGTGTTTGGAGTATAAATAGTGAGGTTGTTTCCCCCAAGTCTTAATAATATGTTAGAAGGAGATAATGTACTAGCAGGTTTACAAGATAGATGGAGAGATGGGGTAAAGTAGTGTTTGTTGCACTGCTTGGGACATGAAGTACTGAGGTTTCAAACAGTCAACAGCTATCTATAAGCCCACAGCCTGTCGTAGAGATTAACCCCTTCATTTAGGTAGCCTATAGCACATACAGTAATATCACATTAAGTTGTCCTGGTTGGTGCGTTACGGAGCTGACATGCACAGGCAGCGATTTGTGGGTTATGGAGCTGACACTCACAGGCAGTGATCAGCGGGTTTCGGATCTGACACTCACCCTGGATGGTGGGTCATGTAGTCGACACTCAATGATTGGTGAGTTAGAGTTTACACAAGGATTGGTGGGTAAAGCTCTCACAGACAGTAATTGG
The DNA here is from genome assembly GCF_964263955.1 of Coregonus lavaretus. Lineage (NCBI taxonomy): Eukaryota > Metazoa > Chordata > Actinopteri > Salmoniformes > Salmonidae > Coregonus > Coregonus lavaretus. The sequence goes on from NC_139995.1 coordinate 34,329,960, forward strand.
CGGGTTACAGAGTTGACACTCACCCTGATTGGTGCAGTTGGCGTGGGTCTCGTCGCTGTAGTCTCCACAGTCATTGTCCCCGTCGCAGGTCCAGTAGTCAGGGATGCAGCGGCCGCTGTTACACTTGAACTGGGCACTGGAGCAGGAATGGCTGCAGCCTGCCTCATCACTGTTGTCCCCACAGTCGTTGTCTGTAAGGCAAACACAGTCAAACCTCTACCTCACACCAGTCATACACACAACATACACTATAAGGAAAGGCTAAAACAAATCACCCAGGTTATATGTACCTGGTCATTTACGTTAGTTATGAAGAACACTGTCAATGATCTCTCCACTCAGACAACATTGAAGTTAAAGTAAATAGCTGTTAGAGAACTATTGTTCACAATGCAATTCCCATTACTCTCCACAACATAAAATACATACTCACATACAAAACACTTAACAGTACGTTTACAAATGAATTTCAATGTGAGGAAAAGGAGAAGAGTAATCACAGAAACTACATAGATCAGACCATGCACCATGAGTGAATGTACCCAGCACTGATACATTGAGCTTGGCAGCAGAGGAGATGCTTCCCCAAACCCTTCCTTATCTAAGCACTTCTAACAGGGAGGTTCTTCTGGTAACTAAACCTTAATATTGTCCACTGTCAGATAAATAGACAGTAAGCACACTATTACAGATAATCCAACTGGTCCTTGCTCAATACTGATAATACCTCACCACCACGAACAACCTATGTTCTCTCTGTCTTTGATTCTTGTCCAATCCAATTACAATAGAAAAGGTATTTCTCCTGCATAAGTAGAAGCAGTAAGAGCCTCCATTATCATTGCATTGAGATGAATAATTAACTATTGTTAAAGGGTAAAGCTGCCGTTAGTAAGGGAAGCAGCCCTGGTTCTCCCTACAGTAGCAAGTCTTCCCCCCCTAGCGAGCCCTGGCTAGCCTCTAGCTGTGGCTATGGTGCATGTTGATCTATGCACTAACCAGTCGGGTTTGGACAATTCAACTCATCAGAGCCGTCCCCACAATCCTTTTCTGAAACAAAGAAACCAACGGAGAGACAGCGGAGTGGGCGCACGGCACGACAACAACACACATGGAACAACAACAACAGACACAATGAGCCAATTACAATGAGAGAAGAAACGCACAACACACAAACATCCTTGCCAAATAGAGAAAAGAAAGCTGTAGCAAGAAGGAGGTAGGTGGACATCAAATGACATGCGTAGCAACGAGCCATTGATAAAACTGATGATGATGACTGGGAGACACACACACAAGCACACACAGTAGGACGAAGATGAAGAGGAGGAAGGAGAGACTCACCATTGTCACAGCGCCAGTTGATGTTGATGCAGCGTCCGTTATTGCAGGTGAACTGGGTGAGAGGGAAACAGGTGGGGTAGGCTGGATGGAGAGAGAGAATGGAAGAGAGAGAGAGCTTAGCGTCATAAGAAAGAACCCAGCAGTAACTAACTACTTCACTAGCTATAACCATGATAAATCCCGGCCTCCCTGTGAGCCTGGGTTTCAGTGATATGGGTATTGTGCTTAGTCTTTTAACAGAAGATAATGTTCTGTGTGTTGTAGCATAAGAGAAACATAAGGGTCAAAGGTGACGTTGAGGCAGGTGACCCACCACATGATGCAGGCTCGTCTGATCGGTCCCCACAGTCATCGTCAAGGTCACATGTCCAGGAGATGGGGATACAGCGACCACTGGCACACGAGTACTGGTTGGGGGGGCAGGTGCGAGCTGAAACAATAGGAGTGTGGGGTGGGGTCGCTGAGATTACTAAACTATCTCCTCAGGAGAATGACTTCAATAGGATGTTATTAGGTTGCCCTTTGAAATATTATAACAGTAGTTGGAGTCACGGGAAACGTCAAATGGCATTTTGAGCATCTCGGGAGCACTTAGCCCTACAGCCATGTACACTGTGCGAGGCTGAGAGAAAGGTCAGCCCTCAACAACCATTGTCTGAATGATGTGTACTACAGAGAGAGAGAGAGAGACAGAGAGAGAGACAGTGAAAGAGAAATAGAGAAAGAAATAGAAAATAGTGCGTGTCTGTACAGAATATGTGTATGAGTGTGTTACGTGTGTGTGTGTGTGCACCTTATGTAACTGTGTGTGTGTACATCTTTGAGTGTGTGTACGTCCTACCAGAGCAGGTGGTGTTGAACTCATCCTCGTCTTTGCCACAGTCGTTGTCTCCATCACACAGCCAGCGCAGAGGGATACAGCGGTTGTTCTGACACTTAAACTTATCAGTGGGACAGGTGTGCTGGTCTGGAGGGAGATATGGAGGAAGAGAAGGGAGAGATGGATGGAGGGAGGGAAATATGGAGGGAGGGATGGGGAGAGAAGGAAGAGGGAGTATGGAGGGATGATGGATTGATGGAGGAAGGATAGAGGGGGAGAGCAGGGGTACAGAGTGTAAGAGGGCAGACAGACAGACTGACTAGGCTTGTGTTTTGTCTGGAAGTGGAGCCTGTCTGCAATCTGACTACAGACAGACCAAGCTTTTTCCAGAACCACCAACATTCCCCCGCACGCACAAAAAACACACACACGCAAATACATGCGTAAACACAAGCGCACACACACTCTCTCAAGCATGTGCACTGCAAACATAAACACACAAAGTCTGTCGTTTCTCAATTCATTCTGGCATCAACAGACTTTCAAACTGAAATACTGAAGGGCCATCTGTATCCAGCAGCACTGAGACCAGAGGAAAGGTACAGTGGCTTGCGAAAGTATTCACCCCCCTTGGCATTTTTCCTATTTTGTTGCCTTACAACCTGGAATTAAAATTGATTTTTTGGGGGGGTTGTATCATTTCATTTACACAACATGCCTACGGCTTTGAAGATGCAAAATATTTTTTGGGGTGAAACAAACAAGAAATAAGAATAAGAAAACTTGTGCGTGCATAACTATTCACCCCCCCAAAGTCTATACTTTGTAGAGCCACCTTTTGCAGCAATTACAGCTGCAAGTCTCTTGGGGTATGTCTCTAAGCTTGGCACATCTAGCCACTGGGATTTTTGCCCATTCGTCAAGGCAAAACTGCGCCAGCTCCTTCAAGTTGGATTGGTTCCACTGGTGTACAGCAATCTTTAAGTCATCCCACAGATTCTCAATTGGATTGAGGTCTGGGCTTTGACTAGGCCATTCCAAGACATTTAAATGTTCCCCTTAAACCACATCGAGTGTTGCTTTAGCAGTATGCTTAGGGTCATTGTCCTGCTGGAAGGTGAACTTCCGTCCCAGTCTCAAATCTCTGGAAGACTGAAACAGGTTTCCCTCAAGAATTTCCCTGTATCAACCATCCATCATTCCTTCAATTCTGACCAGTTTCCCAGTCCCTGCCGATGAAAAACATCCCCACAGCATGATGCTGCCACCACCATGCTTCACTGTGGTGATAGTGTTCTTGGGGTGATGAGAGGTATTGGGTTTGCGCCAGACATAGCGTTATCCTTGATGGCCAAAAAGCTCAATTTTAGTCTCATCTGACCAGAGTACCTTCTTCCATATGTTTGGGCAATCTCCCACATGCCTTTTGGCGAACACCAAACGTGTTCGCTTATTTTTTTCTTTAAGCAATGGCTTTTTTTTTTTTGCTGTGGAGCTTTGCAGCTCCTTCAGGGTTATATTTGGTCTCTTTGTTGCCTCTCTGATTAATGCTCACCTTGCCTGGTCCGTGAGTTTTGGTGGGCGGCCCACTCTTGGCAGGTTTGTTGTGGTGCCAAATTCTTTCCATTTTTTAATAATAGATTTAATGGTGATCCGTGGGATGTTCAAAGTTTCTGATATTTTTTTAGAACCCAACCCTGATCTGTACTTCTGATCTGTACTTCTCCACAACTTTGTCCCTGATTTATTTTTAGATTTTTTTGAAACAAGTTATTTTTTTCATTTCACTTCACCAATTTGGACTATTTTGGGATAGTATAAAAGTAATCCTTCTACCCCCCCCCAAAAAATATATATATATATATATATATATAAATAAACAACAAAAATAAAACAACTACTATATATATATATATATATAAAAAAACAAATTAAAATTAAAAACATACTCTAAAATTATTTGACCAAAAAAATTTATAATAAAAAAAACATTATACTAATAGAAATTGATAACATAATTTGTAAAGTGGTTGTCCCACTGGCTATCATAAGGTGAATGCACCAATTTGTAAAAGTCGCTCTGGTTAAGAGCGTCTGCTAAATGTAATGTAAATGTACATTTTGTGTATGTCCATTACATGAAATCCAAATAAAAATCCATTGAAATTACAGGTTGCAATGCAACAAAATAGATAAAATGCCAAGAGGGATGAATACTTTTGCAAGGCACTGTAGTTGTTCTACAATCAGTGTGTCGTATACTCACGGCAGAGCTCAGGGGCCTCGTCACTGTTGTCCAGACAGTCGTTGTCACCGTCACACTTCCATCGCTCCTGGATACAGCGGTTGTTCTTACAGGCAAACTCCCCGGGCTGACACTGAGGAGGCGGGATGTAGGACGGGTTGACTGGGAAAGGGAAAGAGAGAGAGAGAGAGAGAGAGAGAGAGAGAGAGAGAGAGAAAGAGAAAGAGAAAGAGAGAGGTTGAGCATTCAAATAACACATTTCTCCAACAAAGCTAAATGAGTGGAGCGGGACAGTGAGATTACTAGCTAATATTCTGTCACATCAGCAGTCTACAACAAACACAAACCCTGTCAGAGCAGTGAGCCAACATTTACATTTACGTCATTTAGCAGACGCTCTTATCCAGAGCGACTTACAAATTATGAGCCCAGTGTGTGTGTGTGTCAGGCCTACTGTCAGTCCCTAATCCCCCCTCCACAACACCAAACTCTGGGCTGACTGCTCCATGCTCCTCTCTCCCTCTCTCTCGCACACACACACACTTTTGACAGTTCAACTTTGAAATACAGTTTAATCCTAGGCTAATCTCTATAAACCCTGATGATGGTAGCATGTGACAAAATTCCCTTCCACATGATCTTTCACACACATGCGTGCACATGCACATTATGGGAGTATAGTATTGAATTTAAACTCCTGCTCTCCTGTAGCTGACCCCTGCTCCCTGACCTCTCACCTTTACAGCTGGTGTTGTCTTTGTCATCCAGTAGCTGGTCCTCTGCACAGGCACACTGTCTCCCATCAGGGATGGCCAGACACAGACTACTGCAGCCCCCGTTATTCACACGACATGCATTGGAACCTGCACACAGAGCGAGAGAGACAGAGCGCGAGTGACAGAGTGCGAGAGACAGAGCGCGAGAGACAGAGAGCGCGAGAGACCGAGAGCGCGAGAGACCGAGAGCGAGAGCAAGAGAGACAGAGACACAGAGAGGGGTAGAGAGATATGTTCAGACATTAATGTGTGTATGGATGGATAGATGGATAGATGGATAGATAGATAGATAGATAGGTGAATAGATGGATGAACAGACTAGTGTCCTGTACCTTGCTGCTGCTGGGCGTCATATATGCGGATCTCGAAGATGGGAGGTCGTTCATTGCGGAGCAGGGAGACTGTCTTGGTGACCTGGTCCAATTTGTAGATGCTACCGCTGCGGTACTCATTCCAGAACAGGAAGTGTTTGTAGTGACACAGGCCGAAGGCGTGGTTCAACTCCTGACCCTCATATACCGTCTGATAACAACACAATACAGGTGTTGATGTGTTCAGTACACACAGACTGCATATCCAATAAACCCTATGACAACTACAGTATCATTACGGTACCTAGTCTCACCACTGACCACAATAACTACACAGTTTTATACTGTACTACAAATCTCACTTGGTGTGTTAAATCAACTTTATTACTTATTGTAGTAATACATTATCATGGTAATGTTTGTCATGTGCTAACCTTGCATTCTGAGTTGTTGAGGTACTATAGACAATACCGATGCGGTCATAGTAGCGTTAGGGTTGGGGTTAGGGTTCGTTTTAGGGCTAGTAACCATTCTGACTGACCTTGCGTTCAGTGTTGTTAAGGTAGACCATCTCAATGCGGTCATAGTATGCGTCCACCCAGTACAGGATTCCCTGTGGGATGTCCAGACTCAGACCGTTGGGCCACAGGACCGTCTTACTGGTCAGGAACACGTTCCTGTTAGAACCGTCCATCCAGGCCCGCTCAATCTTCCCTCTCTTACTCTCCTTAGGGTCCTCCTCCCAGTCTGTCCAGTACATCCACCTGGGGAGAGAGAGGAGGGGGATGAGCATGGTGTGTGTGTGTGTTTTGGTCTGTCGTGACCGGGCTATTCTGCCCCAGCTGACATCTGATTGAGTAGAACTCTATTATCTCTCCCCCCCACACACACCACAGGGGATAGTCCCCTAGTCTGGCTGTGAATATGCTGACTAACGCCTTCATTTGAACTTCAGTAATTATTTTCTTCAGTTTTTACAAAGTTACAAACCATGGTGAAGACGCTCCCCCTTCTCCCATAGAAAAGAAAAGACACTAAACAAATGGGTCAAACAAACGCAATGCACACACACACTTGAGAGGGATAGAATTGTTTTAAGGTGCTGTGAGCGGAAAGTAGGGGATCAGTGACAGGAAAATATAGAAACACACACACGTATGCATGTACGTAGTCACGTATGAATGCACAAACAAACATGGACACACACACAGAAACCCACACACCCCAGGGTCAACTTTCCAATCATCTTCCAGCCACATCTCACATCCATGGTAGAATATCAAAATAATCTATTAAGAAGCAGACAGTCCCACCACACACACAGTAAGACTTTACTGCTAATGGCTGTAAAACCTCTGGCATGCCTCCTTCATATCCACACTCTCTCACCCCAACACCCCCTCCAAACAAAAAAAACCTATCCCAAAACAACCATTACAGTGGGGAAAAAAAGTATTTAGTCAGCCACCAATTGTGCAAGTTCTCCCACTTAAAAAGATGAGAGAGGCCTGTAATTTTAATCATAGGTACACGTCAACTATGACAGACAAAATGAGGAAAAAAAAATCCAGAAAATCACATTGTAGGATTTTGAATGAATTTATTTGCAAATTATGGTGGAAAATAAGTATTTGGTCAATAACAAAAGTTTCTCAATACTTGGTTATATACCCTTTGTTGGCAATGACACAGGTCAAACGTTTTCTGTAAGTCTTCACAAGGTTTTCACACACTGTTGCTGGTATTTTGGCCCATTCCTACATGCAGATCTCCTCTAGAGCAGTGATGTTTTGGGGCTGTTGTTGGGCAACACAGACTTTCAACTCCCTCCAAAGATTTTCTATGGGGTTGAGATCTGGAGACTGGCTAGGCCACTCCAGGACCTTGAAATGCTTCTTACGAAGCCACTCCTTCGTTGCCTGGGTGGTGTGTTTGGGATCATTGTCATGCTGAAAGACCAAGCCACGTTTCATCTTCAATGCCCTTGCTGATGGAAGGAGGTTTTCACTCAAAATCTCACGATACATGGCCCCATTCATTCTTTCCTTTATACGGATCAGTCGTCCTGGTCCCTTTGCAGAAAAACAGCCCCAAAGCATGATGTTTCCACCCCCATGCTTCACAGTAGGTATGGTGTTCTTTGGATGCAACTCAGCATTCTTTGTCCTCCAAACACGACGAGTTGAGTTTTGACCAAAAAGTTCTATTTTGGTTTCATCTGACCATATGACATTCTCCCAATCCTCTTCTGGATCATCCAAATGCACTCTAGCAAACTTCAGACGGGCCTGGACATGTACTGGCTTAAGCAGGGGGACACGTCTTGCACTGCAGGATTTGAGTCCCTGGCGGCGTAGTGTGTTACTGATGGTAGGCTTTGTTACTTTGGTCCCAGCTCTCTGCAGGTCATTCACTAGGTCCCCCCGTGTGGTTCTGGGATTTTTGCTCACCGTTCTTGTGATAATTTTGACCCCACGGGGTGAGATCTTGCGTGGAGCCCCAGATCGAGGGAGTTTATCAGTGGTCTTCCATTTCCTAATAATTGCTCCCACAGTTGATTTCTTCAAACCAAGCTGCTTACCTATTGCAGATTCAGTCTTCCCAGCCTGGTGCAGGTCTACAATTTTGTTTCTGGTGTCTTTGACAGCTCTTTGGTTTTGGCCATAGTGGAGTTTGGAGTGTGACTGTTCAAACAGGTGCCATTAATACAAGTTACAGGTCTGTGAGAGCCAGAAATCTTGCTTGTTTGTAGGTGACCAAATACTTATTTTCCACCATAATTTGCAAATAAATTCATAAAAAATCCTACAATGTGATTTTCTGGATTTTTTTTCCTCAATTTGTCTGTCATCGTTGACGTGTACCTATGATGAAAATTACAGGCCTCTCTCATCTCTCTCATTTTAAGTGGGAGAACTTGCACAATTGGTGGCTGACTAAATACTTTTTTTCCCCACTGTATGTCAGACTGCTTTTCATTGACTATAGCTCAGCATTCAACACCATAGTACCCTCCAAGCTCATCATTAAGCTCGAGGCCCTGGGTCTGAACCAACCCCGCCCTGTGCAACTGGATCCTGGACTTCCTGACGGGCCGCCCCCAGGTGGTGACGGTAGGAAACAACACCTCCACTTCGTTGATCCTCAACACTTGGGCCCCACAAGGGTGCGTGCTCAGCCCCCTCCTGTACTCCCTGTTCACCCATGACTGCGTGGCCAAGCACGCCTCCAACTCAGTCATCAAGTTTGCAGATGACACAACAGTAGTAGGCTTGATTACCAACAAGGACTTTTTTTCCCCACTGTACCTAAACTCTTCCATGCATCACTCCATCCCTATGCCTCCTTCCCTTCTCCCTCTGTCTTTCCTTTCTCCCTCCCACCTTCCTTCTCTCACCCGTGTAGGGGGTCCACTACAATGGCGCGGGGGTGGGTCATCTTGCCCTCGATGAGAGTCTTGCGGGTCTGGGAAGCCTTCTCCAGCCTGGCCACACTGATGGTCTTCTTGGGCCCGTCGTCCGTCCAGTACAGGTTATCAGCCATCCAGTCCACCGCTATACCCTCCACTGTGTGGATTCCTGGAACATAGAGGAACAAGTGGTGAGAGGCCAGTTGCCCTATTATACAACATAAACTGCCAAGACACATTGCTAGCATGATTTTGGAGCCAAAATGGCCACTACTCCCCATTACAGTAATGATGCCCCAAAATGGCCACCATGCAGGGCAGTTACTGTACCGTCCTTCAGGATGGTGTCTCTCTCTGTGCCGTCGATCTTTTGGCGGCCAATGAGGTAGCTGGTGGCGTCAGCGAAATATATGAAGTCGCTGTCTGAGTGGAAGTCCAGGGCTCTGGGGTTCATCAGGTTCTCTATGGGGATCATGTACTCGTCTGGGACCTTAGCATTCATGTCCATCCCTCGGATGACCCCTGGACGACCTTTACCGTACACCAGGAACAGCTCATGCTCCGGCTCTGGAAAAAAACATGGGAGAGAGAGAGGACTTACTTGGCCTGTATTCATAAATAAAGCATCTCAGAGTAAGAGTGCTGATCTAGGATCAGACCCCCATGTCCATGAAATCTTATTCATTACATCTAATTAGGCAAAACTGATCCTAGATCAGCACTTTCTGAGATGCTTTATGAAGACGACAGGCTCAGGCATTCTGAAAGGATTTCAAATCAAACTACAATGCTATAAACAGACAGACAAAATGGGAAGAGGATGAGAGCATTGATGAGGCCTTTGCCATTAAAGAACATCCATAGAATTCAAATCACCTCCACAATTCCTGCCTTTCCTCTGTCTAGTAATGAATATCTTCTCCACAAAGAATTAACAGTTCAAATGCTGTCACGTACTGTAAATAAAATATAATTTGCATTGATTAAACTGATAAAAACTGTGCAAGAGCAGCATAACCCCGTAAACGTAATGAGAATATAAGTGATTTTCAATAATTAAAATTAACATTTGACGACTTGTTCCATATGGTGTAGTGGATGGGATAGGTTTCGGTTGAATCAATCTGCTCTGGTGTGGTTTTCAAGAGCACCTAGGGTTATAGACAAGAAACAGATCAATATGTGGTTGCTTTCATATCCTCATAGAATATTAATACACACCTCTCAGGCAAGGTGAATCAATCAGGGATGGAGTTGTACTTTATGTTACTCCGCAGACAAAAGTAGTCAACTCAGAGCTGCCTGTTTATTATGGGTCTCCCAGGACTTAGCTCAGTTTTCCTGATTCAACCTTCACTGCCATTGGCACAGGGTCAATAACATAATTGATGTCTGCCTCTGCTTCATAGTTATAGTGGGGCTTCAGGCATGTAGACATTGATTAGGGAGGCTGGCTGTCAATGTCATGTGAGTCAGTCTACTGGTCAGACTTGAGGAGATTTAGCTGCTCCAAGAGACAGCCACAGAGGAGGAGCGGATAGCCAGAGCTGTGAAGGAGCTGATTGGAGGAGGTGAAAGTGGATTGGCTGTGATATAAAAAAATATATGTTTCTGAGAGCACATTGGCTGTACTGTAGACTAGAGTATGCACTGTAGGAGTGGGTTGTTGTATCTCAGAGCAGATTGAATTTATAATGAAGCATTTTATTGACTTGTTTTGTAAAGTGCCTAACAGATAATTGGCTGTGCTGTGGAGTATCTGAGAGGGGATTGGCTATGTGGTACTTACTCTTGCAGGACTTCCCGTCACTCCCCAGACTGAAGCCGGAGCGACAGCGGCAGGTACGGGTTTTATGGCTGTTCCCCAGCAGACAGATGTCAGAGCAGCCTCCAGCCTTCCCAAACTGGTCTGGCTCACATGCATGGCTACGCACTGGAGGAGAGGAGATTTCTGAGTATTCAAGTGAATTTCAACTATACCACTATGTTGGTGGGTTAAATATAGAATTGATTTGACAATATGCGCAGCGGGCATAGAATATAGAACCCTATAACAGTTACCTGGCGGCTGTCGCCTCTGGTGGTAGACGTGCAGGGCTCCTCCCTTGTCGACGCGGGTCACCACCTGGTAGTCAGAACTGTTGAAGCGGTTCACTCTGATCACACTGGTCTTAGGCTGCATGTTGGCGTTGTCTGAGTTAGTGGCATACAGGTAGTTCTCAAACACTGTCAGACCATACAGGTGCTCAATCTGGGAGAGGGGGAGGAGGGAGAGAAAGAGGGAGAGGGAGAGAGGGATGGAGGAGAGAGAGGAAGAGAGGGATGGAGGAGAGAGAGGGAGAGAGGGATGGAAGGAGGGAGCACGAGGAAGAGAGAATGAGTGACACAAAGAACCAAAAATCACAATCAATACAGAATTCCCCTTGAAAACTCGACTCTACACAGCTGATTCAGAATTCCAAATGACCCATAGCATGACTCGGGCCTCCATTTCCCATAATGCACTCTAACAGGCCTAAACAAGAGAAGAAAGCCGGCCTCACTGTCCCAGTTAACAGCACTAACGTGAAATAGATGAAAATGGCGGTCGATCAGCTCTTCGGATCAGAGTGACTCGTATCCATTAAGATCAGGCTAGGGCAGGAATAAACACATGCCCTCTGCAATACTGCCTGTACCCTCACCATCAATAACCATCCATGGACTTTAAACTGCCACTGATGGCAATCACACACACACTTGGTTGTATATACACACACAGACTTGATAGCACACGCACAATTAAAGGGGCTTTGTGTGTGTGTGCGTGTGTGTGTGTGTGTGTGTGTGTGTGTGTGTTGTTGTCTGTGCCCCCAGGCCCAGTGAGTAAATGAAGGCCATTACTTGTGCAGACACACAGCTAGCGCTAAAAGCCCTGCTAACAGGTTTAAAAGGCGCTTGGCCACGCCAGCCACGGCACCATCCACAGAGCTCTGCTTTAACTCCTATTAATCAGCTCTCTAATGAAAAAGCTACTGTCAACCCCCTGCTCTCTGGCCATAGCTCACTGAACAGCACCACATTACTACAGCAGCAGGAGAGAGAGGATCCTCACAGGAGAGAAAACACAGGAACCTCTACATAGATGGGGGAATTTGGTTTTAGTGGCAACCAAGTATTTACCTTGGATTTAAGATTTAAATCTGCTTGGATAACAAGGAATGTAAAGGTCACAGCTATTAAGTATTCTTATATAAAAATCCTTACTCTAAATTAAGGAGATGCCCTTCTGCTCTTCACAACAACCAACAAATCTGCAACATTCCAAAAATTTTAAACCCTCCTAAACGCTCCCTTCCAGAACCCTGAAGAAGCGTGCTAGCTGCCAGACAGTCTGTCACAGGTTGATGACCTCACCAGCAGACCCTGTATGATGGTGTGTCTGTTTTTGCCCTTGTTGTCTGTGTGTCTGTGTGTGCTCACCAGCAGGCCTTGGATGATGGTGTGTCTGTTCTTGCCTTCGTAGTCCACCACCTCTATGTAGTCCAGGTAGGCATCGGCCCAGTAGACCAGCCTGCTGACCAGGTCCAGGGTGATACCGTGGGGGAACACGATCTTACTGTCCACCAGCTTGGTCCGGTTCTGACCATCCATGTCACAACGCTCCACCTTGGGGATCTGACCGTAGTCTGTGAAGAACACTTTACTGTGGGAGGAGAGAGATGAGAGGTGATTAGCTAATTCATTGATGGATTGATTCTATTTTAGCAGGTAAGTTGACTGAGCATGAGTATGTTGTCATTTACAGCAACAAGCTAGGGAAGAGTTGTAGGGGAGAGGAGCGACAGCTTGTTTGACAGAGTGAACGATTGATTGACAGGTGAATTAATACATTCCTATTTTCATGTCTAGGTAAGTATAGGGGAAACTGTTGTTAAAACATCTGTAGTTGAACAGCCCAGCATTTTCCTTCATTATGTTTTATATGGAGGAATACCTGAGTGTGCTAATAATTTGTCCTGGTCGGGTCACATGGTCAGAGGAACACCTCCTGGGTGCTTGATGTTTTATTGTCTTGTTCCCTAAAGCTTATTTACTCTGCCTCTCACTGGGTTTTCTAAACATGAGGGAACTATCAAACAATAATTTCTTGGATGTGCTCCCAGAAAAAGATAATGATCAAACAATCACAATGCAATTCCTAGAAGGTTTTACAAAAAAACTATATTATATCATCTCTAAATTACAGCCAAGAATATTATTGCCATCCCTAATAGCAGCTGGACAACATCACGGGAAAAGAGTCTGGAGTAAATGTACCAGAGTATACAGTGCCTTGCAAAAGTATTCATCCCCCTTGGCATTGTATCTATTTTGTTGCATTACAACCTGTAATTTAAATGGATTTTTATTTGGATTTCATGTAATGGACATACACAAAATAGTCCAAATTGGTGAAGTGAAATAAAAAAAATAACTTGTTTCAAAAAATTCTAAAAAAATAACAGAAAAGTGGTGCGTGCATATGTATTCACCCCCTTTGCTATGAAGCCCCTAAATAAGATCTGGTGCAACCAATTACCTTCAGAAGTTACATAATTAGTTAAATAAAGTCCACCGTGTGCAATCTAAGTGTCACATGATCTCAGTATATATATATATATATATATATATATATATATATATATATATATATATATATATATATATATATATATACAGTGAGGGAAAAAAGTATTTGATCCCCTGCTGATTTTGTACGTTTGCCCACTGACAAAGAAATGATCAGTCTATCATTTTAATGGTAGGTTTATTTGAACAGTGAGAGACAGAATAACAACAAAAAAATCCAGAAAAACGCATGTCAAAAATGTTATAAATTGATTTGCATTTTAATGAGGGAAATAAGTATTTGACCCCTCTGCAAAACATGACTTAGTACTTGGTGGCAAAACCCTTGTTGGCAATCACAGAGGTCAGACATTTCTTGTAGTTGGCCACCAGGTTTGCACACATCTCAGGAGGGATTTTGTCCCACTCCTCTTTGCAGATCTTCTCCAAGTCATTAAGGTTTCGAGGCTGACGTTTGGCAACTCGAACCTTCAGCTCCCTCCACAGATTTTCTATGGGATTAAGGTCTGGAGACTGGCTAGGCCACTCCAGGACCTTAATGTGCTTTTTCTTGAGCCACTCCTTTGTTGCCTTGGCCATGTGTTTTGGGTCATTGTCATGATGGAATACCCATCCACGACCCATTTTCAATGCCCTGGCTGAGAGAAGGAGGTTCTCACCCAAGATTTGACGGTACATGGCCCCGTCCATCGTCCCTTTGATGCAGTGAAGTTGTCCTGTCCCCTTAGCAGAAAAACACCCCCAAAGCATAAGGTTTCCACCTCCATGTTTGACGGTGGGGATGGTGTTCTTGGGGTCATAGGCAGCATTCCTCCTCCTCCAAACACGGCGAGTTGAGTTGATGCCAAAGAGCTCGATTTTGGTCTCATCTGACCACAACACTTTCACCCAGTTCTCCTCTGAATCATTCAGATGTTCATTGGCAAACTTCAGACGGGCATGTATATGTGCTTTCTTGAGCAGGGGGACCTTGCGGGCGCTGCAGGATTTCAGTCCTTTATGGCGTAGTGTGTTACCAATTGTTTTCTTGGTGATTATGGTCCCAAGTGCCTTGAGATCATTGACAAGATCCTCCCGTGTAGTTCTGGGCTGATTCCTCACCGTTCTCATGATCATTGCAACTCCACGAGGTGAGATCTTGCATGGAGCCCCAGGCCGAGGGAGATTGACAGTTATTTTGTGTTTCTTCCATTTGCGAATAATCGCACCAACTGTTGTCACCTTCTCACCCAAGCTGCTTGGCGATGGTCTTGTAGCCCATTCCAGCCTTGTGTAGGTCTACAATCTTGTCCCTGACATCTTTGGAGAGCTCTTTGGTCTTGGCTATGGTGGAGAGTTTGGAATCTGATTGATTGATTGCTTCTGTGGACAGGTGTCTTTTATACAGGTAACAAGCTGAGATTAGGAGCACTCCCTTTAAGAGTGTGCTCCTAATCTCAGCTCGTTACCTGTATAAAAGACACCTGGGAGCCAGAAATCTTTCTGATTGAGAGGGGTCAAATACTTATTTCCCTCATTAAAATGCAAATCAATTTATAACAATTTTGACATCCGTTTTCCTGGATTTTTTTGTTGTTATTCTGTCCCTCACTGTTCAAATAAACCTACCATTAAAATTATAGACTGATCATTTCTTTGTCAGTGGGCAAACGTACAAAATCAGCAGGGGATCAAATACTTTTTTCCCTCACTGTATATATATATATATATATATATATATATATATATATATATATATATATATATATATATACACACACACACACACACACACACACACATACAACTGTTCTGAAAGGCCACAGAGTCTGCAACACCACTAAGCAAGGGGCACCACCAAGCAAGCGGCACCATGAAGACCAAGGAGCTCTCCAAACAGGTCAGGGACAAAGTTGTGGAGAAGTACAGATCAGGGTTGGGTTATAAA
Organism: Coregonus lavaretus; assembly: GCF_964263955.1. Classification (NCBI taxonomy): domain Eukaryota; kingdom Metazoa; phylum Chordata; class Actinopteri; order Salmoniformes; family Salmonidae; genus Coregonus; species Coregonus lavaretus. The sequence continues at coordinate 34,345,403 of NC_139995.1, forward strand.
AAAATATCAGAAACTTTGAACATCCCACGGAGCACCATTAAATCCATTATTAAAAAATGGAAAGAATATGGCACCACAACAAACCTGCCAAGAGAGGGCCGCCCACCAAAACTCACGGACCAGGCAAGGAGGGCATTAATCAGAGAGGCAACAAAGAGATTGGAGTATCTGTCCATAGGACCACTTTAAGCCGTACAAAAAAAGCCATTGCTTAAAGAAAAAAAAGAAGCAAACACAAAAGGCATGTGGGAGACTCCCCAAACATATGGAAGCATGTACTCTGGTCAGATGACACTAAAATTGAGCTTTTTGGCCATCAAGGAAAACGCTATGTCTGGCGCAAACCCAACACCTCTGATCACCCGAGAACACCATCCCCACAGTGAAGCATGGTGGTGGCAGCATCATGCTGTGGGATGTTTTTCCATCGGCAGGGACTGGGAAACCGGTCAGAATTGAAGGAATGATGGATGGCGCTAAATACAGGGAAATTCTTGAGGGACACCTGTTTCAGTCTTCCAGAGATTTGAGACTGGGATGGAGGTTCACCTTCCAGCAGGACAATGACCCTAAGCATACTGCTAAAGCAACACTTGAGTGGTTTAAGGGGAAACATTTAAATGTCTTGGAATGGCCTAGTCAAAGCCCAGACCTCAATCCAATTGAGAATCTGTGATATGACTTAAAGATTGCTGTACACCAGTGGAACCCATCCAACTTGAAGGAGCTGGAGCAGTTTTACCTTGAAGAATGGGCAAAAATCCCAGTGGCTAGATGTGCCAAGCTTATAGAGAAATACCCCAAGAAACTTCCAGCTGTAATTGCTGCAAAAGGTGGCTCTACAAATAGTTATGCACGCTCAAGTTTTCTTGTTTGTTTCACAATAAAAAATATTTTGCATCTTTAGAGTGGTAGGCATGTTGTGTAAATCAAATGATACAAACCCCAAAAAAATCCATTTTAATTCCAGGTTGTAAGGCAACAAAATAGGAAAAATGCCAAGGGGGGTGAATACTTTCGCAAGCCACTGTATTACTGCACAATCAATTATAGCAGTGGAAATGGGTTGGAATGAAAAACAAAAGAACTGCACACGTGCGTGTGCACACACACACACACACACTTCTAGTAATTGAGTTCGAGACCCCTGTCATAACGGCAGGGCTGAAATGAAAACATGACTGTAGAACGTTTTAGGGAAAGGCATGATTTGGGAGCTCTCAGGGCTCAGACCCAAACAACACAAATGAAACATCTGCACTCAATTACTGCTCCCCCAAACTTCAAGTCAATGGCCCACGTACCAATCAGAGAGGAAAGGAACCCTTCCAAGTGTTTTGGAGAACTCTAACCCCCTCCTACCCTCAACCCCAGCCCATTGTTTTAGGTTGTGTAACAATGACAGACTACTGTGGCCAAAATATTGGGCCTCTCATGGGACTGTTATGGTGTGTTAGAAGCACATACTGTGCTGTGGGTGATGTGTGTGTGTGTGTCTCAGCAGTAGTCAGTGGGACATTGGTCTGTTCCCATGGGATAAAGGAGGGAGGACCGACAGACCGCAGTGTGAATTTCCCTGACTCACTGTGTCCATCAATGGACATGCCTATCCAACCCTGACCAACAAATGGGAGCACGGAACAGTGTTCGTAAGTGTGAATGTGTATGAGCGCGTGTTTGTAAAATGCTTATCTTTAGATTTTACACGTATGTACATCTATTTGGTAGGATGGAACTTTGTGATGGATTGGTACAAGACACATGACATAGAAGGCAAAACATGGAAGCCTACAGTATGCAGTCTGAGTATACACCCTAAAAAGTGTGTGTGTGTGTGTGTGTAGCTAGTGTGCGTGTAGCCTGTGTGTGTGGGTATGTAGACTGTGTGTGTGTGTGTGTGTGTGTGTGTGTCTATACAGCCTATGTATATGTGTATGTGCGTGCCTGCCTGCGTGTGTCCTCACCCCATGGTGGGGTCCAGGGCGATGCCCTTGGGGTTGTACAGCTCCTGGTCCAGCAGGGTGACACACGTCTGTCCGTCCTTGTCACACACAAAGATCCGGTCGTCCACGTCATCCACAAAGTAGAAGTTTCCTGTCAGCCAGTCAATAGCCATCTGCTCCACATCTGGACAGCACACAGACAGACAGACAGACGAGGAGAGAGGGGGAAAAAGAGAGAGGGAGGGACAGAGAGGGAGAGAGAGGAGGCAGGGGACAGAGAGAGGTAGGGAGACAGAGAAAGAAAACAGGAGACATAAAATATGAGAAACAGAAGAATTTACTGTACATATTCCCATTGACTGATGCATCTTCATAGACCAGTTATTTCTCTCTGGCGTTGTCTTTGAGGGCATCTATACTGTACAATCTGTGGATGTACTCTGTAGTGCAGTGGTAAACAAAATGGTGGGGTAAGACAATTAGGTAATGGTAGGGAGCTCCATCATGACTTTGCAGTCCCATGAACTGCATGCAACTGTCCTGCTATGCTTAGCATTCCGTCTGACTGTCTAACTGCTAAGTAAACATCAAAGCAAATTGTATTTGTCACATGCTTCGTAAACAACAGGCGTAGACTAACAGTGAAATGCTTACTTCCCAACAATGCAGAGAAAAAAAGAGAAATAATAGAAAAATAATAACAAGGAATAAATCCACGATGAGTAACTGTCTATATACACGGGTACCAGTACCGAGTCCATGTGCAGGGGTACGAGGTAACTGAGGTAGATATGTACATATAGGTAGGGATAAAGGTAGGGATGTGGTCCTCTGTAGCTCAGCTGGTAGAGCACGGCGCTTGTAACGCCAAGGTAGTGGGTTCGATCCCCGGGACCACCCATACACAAAAAAATAAATTATGCACGCATGACTGTAAGTCGCTTTGGATAAAAGCGTCTGCTAAATGGCATATTATTATATTATTTATAAAGTGACTAGGCAACAGGATAGACAAACAGTAACAGCAGCACATGTGATGAGTCAAAAGAGTTAGTGCAAAAAGGGTAAATGCAGATAGTTAATATTGGTTAACTATTTAGCAGACTTATAGAAGCTGGGGATAGAATCTGTTCAGGGTTATTTTAGTTCCATACTTGGTGCATCAGTACCACTTGCCATGCGGTAACAGAGAGAACAGTCCATGACTTTGGTGACTGGACTCTTTGACAATTTTTAGGCCCTTCCTCTGACACCACCTGGTGTAGAGGTCCTGGGTGGCAGGGACCTTGGCCCCAGTGATGTACTGGGCCATACGCACTACCCTCTGTAGCGCCTTGCGGTCGGATGCCAAGCAGTTGCCATTCCAAGCAGTGATACAGCCAGTCAAGATGTTCTCAATGGTGCAGCTGTAGAACTTATTGAGGATCTGAGGGACCATGCCAAATCTTTTCAGCCTCCTGAGGAGGAAGAGGTGTTGTGTTGGTGTGTGTGGACCATGATAATTCCTTAGTGATGTGGACACCGAGGAACTTGAAGCTCTCGACCTGCTCCACTACAGCCCTGTCGATGTGGATAGGGGCGTGCTTGGCCCTTAGTTTTTCTGTAGTCCACGATCAGTTCCTTTGTCTTGCTGACGTTGAGGGAGAGGTCGTTGTCGCTGACCTCCCTGTAGGCTGTCTCATTGTCATCGGTGATCAGGCCTACCACGGTCGTATCGTCTGCTAACTTAATGATGGTGTTGGAGTCGTGCGTGGCCACGCAGTCTTGGGTGAACAGGGAGTAAAGGACGGAACTAAGCACGCACCCGAGGGGCCCTCGTGTTGAGGATCACTGGTACTTCCTGTTTGAGTTTTTGCTTGTAAATAGGAATCACGACGATAGAGTTAGGTCAGATTTTCCAAATTGAGAGCTTGTTATGAGTCTCTGTGTGTGTAGAACCAAAAAAGATTATCATATTACTCCTGTGCTAGCCTCTCTACAATGGCTTCCTGTTAAGGCTAGGGCTGATTTCAAGGTTTTACTGTTAACCTACAAAGCATTATGTGGGCTTGCTCCTACCTATCTCTCCGATTTGGTCCTGCCGTACATACCTACACGTATGCTACGATCACAAGATGCAGGCCTCCTTATTGTCACTAGAATTTCTAAGCAAACAGCTGGAGGCAGGGCTTTCTCCTATAGAGCTACATTTTTATGGAATGGTCTGCCTATCCATGTAAGAGACGCAGACTCGGTCTCGACCTTGAAGTCTTTACTGAAGACTAATCTCTTCAGTAGGTCCTATGATTGAGTGTAGTCTGGCCCAGGAGTGCGAAGGTGAACGGAAAGGCACTGGAGCGACAAACCGCCCTTGCCGTCTCTGCCTGGACAGTTCCCGTCTCTCCATTGGGATTCTCTGCCTCTGACCCTATTACGGGGGCTGAGTCACTGGCTTACTAGTGCTCTTCCATGCCGTCTCTAGGAGGGGTGCGTCACTTGAGTAGGTTGAGTCACTGACGTGATCTTCCTGTCCGGTTTGTCGCCCCCTCTGGCTCGTGCAGTGGAGGAGATCTTTGTGGCCTATACTCAGCCTTGTCTCAGGGTAGTAGGTTGGTGGTCTGTTGATATCCCTCTGGTGGTGTGGGGGCTGTGCTTTGGCAAAGTGGGTGGGGTTATATCCTACCTGGTTGGCCCTGTCCGGGGGTATCGTCGGACGGGGCCACAGTGTCTCCCGACACCCCGTCTCAGCCCCCAGTATCTATGCTGCAATAGTCTATGTGCCGGGGGCCTAGGGTCAGTCTGTTATATCTGGTGTTATTCTGTTTTGGTGAATGGAATGGAGCCCTGCCCTGCTTCACTGTGGTTGTGTTTGGTACTAGTTGGTTATCCAGTGGATGTGTTTCTGAATGTTGTTGCTCCCGCTGGGTCAGGGGAGTGAGTGTGTGGTTGTTGGGGTGGTAAAGATGGTACAGTGTAATCTTTGCCTGGCTACACCATCCACATAACTCCGGCCAACAGACGGTTCTTCTCCACGTTGAGTCTGGATTTGCCTCCCTTCCTGACAATTTCTAGAATGAGAACAGAACGGTCAGAATGTGATTGGTCCCAGAAACCAAAGGGTTGGGCCAGAGCCAGCCTACTGGGCTTTTCAGGCACGACAGTGTCTAGGGTTTACTGAGAATGGTGCAACAAACAAGAAACATCTAGTCAGCGGCAGTCCTGTGTGCAAAAACAGCTTGTTGATGAGAAATCGAAGGAGAATGGCAAGAATCATACAAGCTAACAGGCGGGCCACAAACAGGCAAATAACAGTGGTGTGCAGAACAGCATCTCGGAACGCACAACTCGTTGGTCCTTGATGGGCCATTGCAGACGACCACACTGGATTCCACTCCTATCACCTAAAAACAAGAAGAAGCGGCTCCAGTGGGCAAGCGACCACCAAAACTGGACAATTAAGGAATGGAAAAGCATTGCCTGGTCCGACGAATCCCGGTTCCTGTTGAGTCATGTTGATGGCAGAGTCAGGATTGGCGTAAGGAGCATGAGTCCATGCCCCCATCCTGCCTGTTGTCAACAGAACAGGCTGGTGGCTGTGGGGTGGGGAATGTTTTCCTGGCACACGTTAGGTCCCTTGATTCCAATTGAGCAACGTTTGCATTTTTCCCCACTGTATATGTCTGACACACACACACACACACACACACACACACACTGGGAACTCCTCAGACTTAAAGGGAATATGTGAAGGCCCCTGCCCTGCTCCACCCAAACGATGCTGAATACAGCGAATACATTTTTACATTTACATTTTAGTCATTTAGCAGACGCTCTTATCCAGAGCGACTTACAGAAGCAATTAGGGTTAAGTGCCTTGCTCAAGGGCACATCGACAGATTTTTTCACCACAAGTGGCTCAGGTAGTGCAGCTCATCCAGGATGGCACATCAATGCGAGCTGTGGCAAGAAGGTTTGCTGTGTCTGTCAGCGTAGTGTCCAGAGCATGGAGGCGCTACCAGGAGACAGGCCAGTACATCAGGAGACGTGGAGGAGGCCGTAGGAGGGCCACAAATGTGCATGTGTCTGCTCAAACGGTCAGAAACAGACTCCATGAGGGTGGTATGAGGGCCCGACGTCCACAGGTGGGGGTTGTGCTTACAGCCCACCGTGCAGGACGTTTGGCATTTGTCAGAGAACACCAAGATTGGCAAATTCGCCACTGGCGCCCTGTGCTCTTCACAGATGAAAGCAGGTTCACACTGAGCACTTGTGACAGACGTGACAGAGTCTGGAGACGCCGTGGAGAACGTTCTGCTGCCTGCAACATCCTCCAGCATGACCGGTTTGGCCCAGACCTGAATCCAATTGAGCACATCTGGGACATCATGTCTCGCTCCATCCACCAACGCCACGTTGCACCACAGACTGTCCAGGAGTTGGCGGATGCTTTAGTCCAGGTCTGGGAGGAGATCCCTCAATACACAGAGGGCAAAGGGTTTAGACGAAAATAAGACAGACAGAAAGAGCAACACACACATCTACTATTACCACTCACACACTCCCACAGAAACCATAGACTGTGTTTGCCAGAGATCACAGAAAGAGCCCCATTGATGGAGCTAGATATGAGAGACTGGGGAACCCAGCGATACAGTCCATAAACATTTTCATATTATTACTGGGTTTAGAGTGTGTGTTTGTGTGTGTGTGTCTGAGGCAGGGGGCTACACCTCCCACAAGGCCATGTTCTCGCTGTCTTTTATTAAGCAGATACCCCAAAACCAAACAAACACACGTCCTTTACCCTAGGGTGAATATCTGGTGTTTGGTAGTGAGGGGGGCACTGTGCCGTATGTCTGGAGGTGATGGGGGCACAGTGTTGATTTAGGGAGGCCAAGGGGATAGTTTTCTCTGAAAGACGAAAGAGTAGGATGGGGGATGATGAGGCAAATTCCAAGGCCTAAGAGGGCAATAAAAGTGTGCCTAGTGAAAGCTTACCAGCTCTTGGGCAATAAATCTCAATGGAATTCTAAAGGAGGTTTCATTGTTTAAAAAAAAACACATGCACACTAACAATATTTTTCAATGTGATTGAATGGTGAGGGCAGTCAAAATGGATAACATACACATATGTTTGTGCTTAAGAAAAAATAATTATGCAGAGAGCGAGAGAGATTCTGATTTTCAATAGGGATTTTAAAAATACCTTTATTGGTCCAGTAGGAGAGGAGTGGAAAGAAGCGGAGGTGAGGGGAGAGGTAAGTACAATCCCTGTTCATTGGAACTGACTTTTTCCCACCAACTTCTGGTAAACAGAAACTCTGACCGGGAAGCAAAAACCTTGTTTTTTTCTTCGTCCCTGCTTCCCCGCTCCTCCCACTTCTCTCCTCTTCCTCCATGCATCCATCATCGCCCCATCCCTCCCCCTGTTCCCTTTCCTAGAGGAGAAGAAAAATCTTCTATCTGACGAACATTGCACTATAAAACATAATGAAAAAAAAGACCACAGTGCTTTTTTGCTTTTTTCCCCCCTCCTCCAAGTAGTTTGTTTACTCTGCTCAGCCCTCTGCACCTCAAAGAGAGGGAGGACTAGATCTATATCCAGGGAATTTGTGAAGGCATATTTCGAACCTGCACTTGCTTTGGACCAAACAGAGCCACATCTATACGATTGGATACGGAGAGTAAGCATATTGCATTAGTCAATATCTGATATGTTGAAGTTGTTCCATACCATACCGTGATGGAGCACTAATAAAATGCAAGTTCCGGCTAACCTCTTCACACCCTCCCTAAACAGTGATTTAAGGCTTTACACCCCCCGCCCCTCACATCCACCTCCCTATCCCCAAAGCCCATCTCCTGCATTCAAAACACTCCAGTCTTAAAACACCATCTGGAGAACGCATCACACGACAAGAAGGGAAAGTCACAAAAAAAGAGGGCTAAAGGACACGCTACTCCTAAATGAGGTACTGGTTAAGACCCAGCCGGGGGCAAGCAAGACCAGAGGGAGAGGAAGAACGGAAGAAGAAGAGGTGGATGGAGATAAAAAATAGAGCAATGTCAATCATTTTAAAAGTATTTGGTTGAAGGGGTGATTTTAGGATTAGTTGGGGAGGGAGGGCTGAGAGAAAGAAACAGACAGAAAAAGAGAAAGACAGGCAACAGGCAGAACGAGAGCGATTATATACAGAATAAACTGTTGAACGTGGAGCTGCAAGAGTGACTTTCTCTTTTCCAGCACATGATCTCTTAAGGAGATTTAGCAGAAACATATGTACTAAACACAGCAGAAAGCAGCTAGTAGGCCCTGCTAACCCCCTTCCCCATTACTTCACCATAACCCCAACTGCTGCTTTAACATGGAATCCTTATCAAAACCCTCAAACTAGCCTTAGAATCAATTCAACCATTAGCATAAGGATAGCTGATGGAGTGGGTAATACTTCGACAGCTTTATTATGCAGTGTCAGCTCCATCCTACAGTAATAAGGATAGGTGACACACTGTGACGTGCTGCATGAATCCAATACAATGTACTAAAATAATGGTATTTACATAGCTCAGGGATGGGCAACTTAATGGGGTGTCAACTTAATATTTTAAGTTAGAATAGTAGAATACACAAGGTGCAATTTCGAAATGTGGTTGTGCATCAGCAGTTTCTCGTTTTGTCGGTCAATGATAGTCAGTCAATTAGCCCATGTCAAAAAAATTTTGATTGTTATGTTAGTTTAGCGGCCAGCTATATAAACTTGTTATCATGGTTGAATTACAGGCCAGGGGGCCCCCATTGATTTTGTTAGTCAGTCTAACTCAGATATCAGAAAAATGTCTCTACCACATGGTAAAATGTGTAGAATTGCACTAAATTAACTCTAAAACGTACAAAATGAGGGTGGGGCCACTGAAATGTTTTGCTCGCAATGGGGGGGATATGGATGTTGGTTCGCAGACCCACAAGCAACTACAGCCCCTCATTACATTTTAGTCATTTAGCAGACGCTCTTATCCAGAGCGACTTACAGTTAGTGAGTGCATACATTATTTTATTTTTCATACTGGCCCCCCGTGGGAATTGAACCCACAACCCTGGCGTTGCAAACGCCATGCTCTACCAACTGAGCTACATCCATGCCGGCCATTCCCTCCCCTACCCTGGACGACGCAGGGCCAATTATGCGCCGCCCCATGGGTCTCCCGGTCACGGCCGGCTACGACAGAGCCTGGATGAGTTCAGATTTTTTGTGGCCCCCACCCCCATCAAAGTTGCCCATCACTGACATAGCTAGACATGACCCTCTCAGACATTGGGGCCTCCTAGCGTAGGTTATAACATCCCACTCTCTTCCCAGCCAAGAGGAGACTGCTACAGCCCTAACCTTTTAAAACATCCCAACTAAAGCTAATGTGCACAGCTAGACATGGTCTTAAATCAAAACCCCTTGTTAAAAGATCAGCAGTTGTTGTGGGAGTTAACTGCCTTACTCAAGGGCAGAACAGCAGATTTTTCCAACTTGCCAGATCTGGAATTCGAACAAGCAAACTTTTGGTTACTGTCCCTACGCTTTAACCGCTAAGCTACCTGCCGTCCCTTAACGTAGACATTGTTTGTTTTTATCTTTTAAATGAGGGCTTCCCAGTTATGTAACACGCAGTAGAGGTGGCAGTGCATTGATGGCTTTGTGGGCAGTCACAGTGTTAGCTTGTGGCTGATCTGGGGCCTGCCCTGGCGCTGTGTGTCTGTCTGTGTGGCTGTCTGTGAGGACTGAGGAGCATCGCTCCCTAGGAAAGTACTGTACTGAGTTCAGGTGACTGATTGGGTAGGGGGTTAGAGCAAAGAATGCTTGGCCCGGCACGCGTCTGACTTTGACCAATTAGCTCCTTTAAGCACATGCACATTCACACATCCAAACATATCTACAATCCACCCCTCACCAGTCTGTTAGGTGAAGGTGTTAGGCATGTGTGGTTGTTTTTAAAAGGGATTATTTCATAGATCTACCGTAACAGTCAAAAGTTTGGAATCATGTAGTAACCAAAAAAAGACTATATTTGATAAGTAGCCACCCTTTGCCTTGACAGCTTTGCACACTCTTGGCATTCTCTCAACCAGTTTAATGAGGAATGCTTTTCCAACAGTCTTGAAGGAGTTCCCACATATAATGAGCACTTGTTGGCTGCTTTTCCTTCACTCTGCGGTCCAACTCATCCCTAACCATCTCAATTGGGTTGAGGTCGGGGGATTGTGGAGGCCAGGTCATCTGATGCAGCACTCCATCACTCTCCTTCTTGGTCAAATAGCCCTTACACAGCCTGGAGGTGTGTTTTGGGGGTCATTGTCCTGTTGAAAAACAAATGATAGTGGGACTAAGCGCAAACCAGATGGGATGGCATATCGCTGCAGAATGCCGTGGCAGCCATGCTGGTTAAGTGTGCCTTGAATTCTAAATAAATCACTGATAGTGTCACCAGCAAAGCACCCCTACACCATCACACCTCCTCCTCCATGCTTCTAGGTGGGAACCACACATGCGGAGGTCATCCGTTCACTTACTCTGCGTCTCACAAAGACACAGCAGTTGGAACCAAAAATCTCACATTTGGACTCATCAGACAAAAGGACAGATTTCCACTGGTCTAATGTCCATTGCTCGTGTTTCTTGGCCCAAGCAAGCCTCTTCTTATTATTGGTGTCCTTTAGTAGTGGTTTATTTGCAGCAATTCAACCATGAAGGCCTGATTCACGTAGTCTCCTCTGAACAGTTGATGCTGGGATGTGTCTGTTACTTGAACTCTGTGAAGCATTTATTTGGGCTGCAATCTGAGGTGCATTTAACTCTAATGAACTTGTCCTCTGCAGCAGAGATAACTTTGGGTCTTCCTTTCCTGTGGAGGTCCTCATGAGAGCCAGTTTCATCATAGCGCTTGATGATTTTTGCGGCTGCACTAGAAGAAACTTTCGAAGTTCTTGACATTTTGACTAACCTTCATATCTTAAAGTAATGATGGACTGTCGTTTCTCTTTGCTTATTTGAGCTGTTCTTGCCATAATCTGGACTTGGTCTTATCAAATAGGGCTATCTTCTGCATACCACCCCTATCTTGTCACAACACAACTGATTGGTTCAAACGCATTAAGAAGGAAAGAAATCCCACAAATTAACTTTTAACAAGGCACACCTGTTTATTGAAATGCATTCCATGTGACTACCTCATGAAGCTGGTTGAGAGAATGCCAAGAGTGTGCAAAGCTGTCATCAAGGCAAAGGGTGACTACTTTGAAGAATCTCAAACATAAAATTAGTCACCAAACTGTTCTTGGATTTACTTTGGAAGTATGCTTGGGGTCATTGTCCATTTGGAAGACCCATTTGCGACCAAGCTTTAACTTCCTGACTGATGTCTTGAGATGTTGCTTCAATATATCCACATAATTTTCCTTCCTCATGACGCCATCTATTTTGTGAAGTGCACCAGTCCCTCCTGCAGCAAAGCACCCCCACAGCATAATGCTGCCACCCTCGTGCTTCACGGTTGGGATGGTGTTCTTCGGCTTGCAAGCAACCCCCTTTTTCCTCCAAACATAACGATGGTCATTATGGCCAAACAGTTCTATTTTTGTTTCATCAGACCAGAGGACATTTCTCCAAAAAGTATGATCTTTGTCCCCATGTGCAGTTGCAAACCGTAGTCTGGCTTTTTTATGGCGGTTTTGGAGCAGTGGCTTCTTCTTTGCTAAGCGGCCTTTCAGGTTATGTCGATATAGGACTCGTTTTACTGTGGATATAGATACTTTTGTACCCATTTCCTCCAGCATCTTCACAAGGTCCTTTGCTGTTGTTCTGCGATTGATTTGCACTTTCCGCACCAAAGTACGTTCATCTCTAGGAGACAGAACGCGTCTCCTTCCTGAGCGGTATGACGGCTGCGTGGTCCCATGGTGTTTATACTTGCGTACTATTGTTTGTACAGATGAACGAGGTACCTTCAGGCTTTTGGAAATTGCTCCCAAGGATGAACCAGACTTGTGGAGGTCTACAATTATTTCTCGGAGGTCTTGGCTGATTTCTTTTGATTTTCCCATGATGTCAAGCAAAGAGGCACTGAGTTTGAAGGTAGGCCTTGAAATACATCCACAGGTACACCTCCAATTGACTCAAATGATTTCAATTAGCCTATCAGAAGCTTCTAAAGCCATGACATCATTTTCTGGAATTTTCCAAACTGTTTAAAAAGGCACAGTCAACTTAGTAAACTTCTGACCCACTGGAATTGTGATACAGTGAAATATAAGTGAAGTAATCTGTCTGTAAACAATTGTTGGAAAAATTACTTGTGTCATGCACAATGTAGATGTCCTAACAGACTTGCCAAAACTATAGTTTGTTAACAAGAAATTTGTTGAGTGGTTGAAAAACCAGTTTTAATGACTCCAACCTAAGTGTATGTAAACTTCCGACTTCAACGGTATACAGTGCATTCAGAAAGTATTCAGACCCCTTTACCGTTTCCACATTTTGTTAAGTTACAGCCTTATTCTAAAATGGATTAAATTATTTTGTTTTTTTCCCCTCATCAATTTACACACAATACCCCATAATGGCAAAGCAAAACTTTTTTTATTTTTTATTTTTACATTTTTGCTAATTTATTACAAATAAAAAACTGAAATATCTATTTACATAAGTATTCAGACCCTTTACTCAGTACTTTGTTGAAGCACCTTTGGAAGCGCTTACAGCCTTGGGTATGACGCTACAAGCTTGGCACATCTGTAGAAGGGGAGTTTCTCCCATTCTTCTCTGCAGATCCTCTCAAGCTCTGTCAGGTTGGATGGGGAGCGTCGCTACACAGCTGTTTTCAGGTCTCTCCAGAGATGTTCGATTAGGTTCAAGTCCGGGCTCTGGCTAGGCCACTCAAGGACATTCAGAGTCTTGTCCCGAAGCCACTCCTGCGTTGTCTGTGCTGTGTGCTTAGGGTTGTTGTCCTGTTGGAAGGTGAACCTTACATTTACATTAAATTTTAGTCATTTAGCAGACGCTCTTATCCAGAGCAACTTACAGGAGCAATTAGGGTTAAGTGCCTTGCTCAAGGGCACAACAACAGATTTTTCACCTAGTCGGCTCGGGGATTAGAACCAGCGACCTTTCGGTTACTGGCACAACGCTCTTAACCACTAAGCTACCTGCCGCCCCCGTCTGAGGACCTGAGCGCTCTGGAGCAGATCTTCATCAAGGATCTCTCTGTAATTTGCTCCGTTCATCTTTCCCTTGATCCTGACTAGCTTCCCAGTCGCTGCTGCTGAAAAACATCCCCACAGCATGATGCTGCCACCACCATGCTTCACCGTAGGGATGGTGCCAGGTTTCCTCCAGACGTGACGCTTGGCATTCAGACCAAAGAGTTCAATCTTGGTTTCATCAGACCAGAGAATCTTGTTTCTCATGGTCAGAAAGTCCTTTAGATGCCTTTTGGCAAACTCCAAGCAGGCTATCATGTGCCTTTTACTGAGGAGTGGCTTCCGTCTGGCCACTCTACCATAAAGGCCTGATTGGTGGAGTGATGCAGAGATCGTTGTCCTTCTGGAAGGTTCTCCCATCTCCACAGAGGAACTCTGGAGCTCTGCCATCGGGTTCTTGATCACCTCCCTGACCAAGGCCCTTCTCCCCCGATTGCTCAGTTTGGCCAGGCGGCCAGCTCTAGGAAGAGTCTTGGTGGTTCCAAACTTCTTCCATTTAACAATGATGGAGGCCACTGTGTTCTTGGGACCTTCAATGCTGCAGAATTGTTTTGGTACCCTTCCCCAGATCTGTGCCATGACACATTCTTGTCGTCTCGGAGCTCTACGGACAATTACGTCGACCTCATGGCTTGGTTTTTGCTCTGACATGCACTGTCAAGTGTGTGACCTTATATAGACAGGTGTGTGCCTTTCCAAATCATGTCCAATCAAGTTGTAGAAACATCAAGGATGATCAATGGAAACAGGATGCACCTGAGCTAAATTTTGAGTCTCATAGCAAAAGGTCTGAATACTTATGTACTTATTTTCGCTTTTTCATTATGGGGTATAGTGTGTAGATTGATGAGAAAAATAATTTAATCCATTTTAGAATAAGAATGTAACTTAACAAAATGTGGAAAAAGTGAAGGAGTCTGAATACCAGGCATATTTAACAGTTAGGCAATTGATTATAGACCTAATCAAGTTGGGGTTTCCTCTCTCCTCAATTTTCTTAGACAATTAAGGCAAGGGCTGTTTCCTCATCTCACTCCACCGCATTATTCTCAACACGCTGGTTAACTTTGCTGTTATGCTCATAGCAACATAGGGAAAGGCGCCAATTCAACGGTGCACTGAAGATTATGTTTCAGAACCGCGGACAGCGACCTCTATCCAACGTGGGAGAAAGCGCATGTTATAAAATAATATTATATTTATTAGTGTTGTACCATTATTTTTACATAATATAACCATATACAATTTCAGTATCACATGTCTTAGAGTGATGGACTGTGCCATCCCCGTGGCCTCCACAATGGATTAGTCCACTGAGAAAGGCGCGAATCAGACAGGCGTGTTGTGCACCATGAAAAAAATATATATATTTGCGACTGCTCAACTAAAGAAATCTCAGTTGATCAACAGCCTATTGACCAAACAATCGACCGTCGACTAAATGGGGTCAGCCCTAGTTCGGATAATTCAATATTTGAATAACCGTGCCCATCCCTAACACACACACACACCAGCTGGGAGAATAACTCTGGAAACAGGAAGTAGGTGACATGGCGGCAGGAAATGGAATGCTTATTTATTGTTTCCTCGCTGCGGCAATACAGCCCCGGTCCTTCGCTCTTCTTTGACACTTTGGAATAGCCGTGGGTGTCTGTGTTGCTTCGTGTGTGCGTGTGTGTGTGTCTTTGTATGAGTGGGACTGTGTGAGTGTCCATGTGTGTGAGTGTCTCTATCACGCGTGTGTCGTGTGTCTATGTGTAAGTGTGTGTGTATGGCAGGCAGAGAAAGGGTGCTCGGAGAATCCTGCTGAAGCCGTTGGAATGTCCTGCACATTCCTTTGGTTCAGAATTAACACACACACACACACACACACACAGGCGAGCTGAAGGGGTCTACTGCTCAATTAGACAGGAAAGGGGTGAGACGAGGGAGGGGGAGGAATAGGGGAGAGATGCTGGTTGGGGGGGGGGGGGGGTCAGGGGTGAAGTATCTCTAAACTAACGCAGTAGAGTGTGTTAGTGTGTGTGTGGTCACAGTATCTATAGGTTGATTAATTAAAGCTGCAGGGGTCTGCTTGTTTGCCCCACTGTGCCCGACTAAACACCAGCTATAGCCAGACCTAACATTGAGTGAGTGTGTGTGGGATGTGTTTGTCTGTGTGTGCGCAAGTGAGTGAGAGAGGGAGGTAGGGTGGGAAGGGAAAGAGAGTTTCTACTATGAATATCTGAAATGTTCATGTGTATACATTTGAAACATATACATTTAAAACGTTAATCTCCTGTGTAGTCTATAAACAGTCCTGTAATAAACAGGTCTGTACCATTAAATGGAACTCCGTTCCATCTCATATTGCTCAAGTGAACAGAAAACGTGGTTTCAAAAAACAGATAATGCAACACCTCACAGCACAATGCCTCTCCCGTATTTGACCTAGATAGTTTGTGTGTATGTATTGATATGTAGGCTACGTGTGCCTTTTGTATTCATGTTCTGTATTATGTCATTTATCATGTTTTGTGTGGACCCCAGAATTCATAGTAGAAAGGCTCATGAGTGTGCAGTAAACTTGGGGTTGATGTGGAGGAGGGAGGGTGGGACTGAAGGGAGACAGAGGAAGAAGGGGGAGCTGACCTATAAGCTACACCTGCTCACACGCACATGTTTTTCCTTAGATCCACTGGCTCCGTTCTTCCTCTTCCTTTTTTACTGGAAGAGAACTCGCTTCGGTATTCTTCCAAACTGGCTGTTACACAACTCCGGCTACAGTATCAACACAGGCACACACACGAAACGCAGGCACACACGACATTTCTAGCACCACACACACACACACACACACACACACACACACACACACCTCTGTGTAGAACTGCTACAGTATGTCATATTCAACTGTTGACTGGTGCAGACAGAGGGAGATGTTCATGCTATGATGTAATGTGCCTGCTGTGTTGTAACAGTGTACCCTATTTTACTCTTCATGCTGTACTGCTGTAACAGTGTACTCGATTGTACTAACATTTTGTAGGTGTGAATAGTGCATTATTGATTGTGTGGATGTTGATGGATGGTGTATTATCTCACTGTGCTACTCACTGTAGCATCCTTGAGCAGTGTGGTGTGAGATGTAGTATACTGTACTGTATAGCTATGAACTAATACTATACTGTATCATACTGTACTATACTACAGTGTAGTCACAGTCTAAGCGGAGTGAGGAGATAGAGTATCATACTGTACTGTATCATATTGTATTATAGAACTCACGGTGCAGGCTGAGGGAGATGTTGATGACCCTCTCGTCAGCAAAGCTCTTGAGGTTGGGGATCTTGGCACACTTGAGGTGGGTGGAGGCGGGCGAGTCACCCACGTGGATCCAGCAGACCTGCTCCTGGGCGTAGAGGAAGTCCATGGCGGTGGTCTGCTTGGTGGTGGTGGACAGTAGGCTGATCGTGGTACCGCTCAAAGACGTGGCCTGGATGTTCTGACTGTTTGCGATCAGCAGCACCGAGTTCCTTTCTACTGGGACTGGGAGGAGAGGAGAGAGCGGGGGATGGGAGGAGGAAGGCGTGAGTGGACTTTGGAGCAGAGGTTATTGTCTCGACAAGGTGTAAGGGTAGGCGATCAACAAAGTGGTCAACAGCTAATACGAATCCGTATATTTACAGTACATTAGTTGAAAAGCCCCATGGAAAGCATCAAGGGGACTGTTCGATAAAATAACGAGTTGAGTGGTGGCAGTGGTAGGTCTTAATAATACCAACCATTTTTGGCCTTGCAGGAGCGGTTGTCGGGCTGAGGCAGGTAGCCCTCCACACAGCTGCAGGTGTAGGAGCCCTCTGTGTTGGTACAGGACTGGCTGCAGGTCCCGTAAACACTGCACTCGTCAAAATCTGACCAACACACAGTAGGTTACACATGGGCCAATCACATCTGGTTAGCCATTGTTAGTGCACAAAACCCCCCAGCTCTTTTTCATGGTCTTTCGAGTTGGATAAGGACAATTGCCCACCAGACTTTGACTAGGTATAGGCCTACTATTTATAAAGCCAGTAGCAGGATGTAGGTTGTCAGAGTCTAGAAGGCTAAAGGTTGTAAGGTTGGTGGAACTCACCTTTACATGTCATGCCGTCCAGCCCTATTTCATATCCACTCCTACAGTAACATGCAGCGCCCGACGGAGTCACCGAACAGTTGTCCTGGCAACCTGACAGAGTGCAGTTTGTCGCGAATTCTGTAGAGAGACAGGGAGGAGGTAATGACCGGTTGTGGTCACTTTGAGCAATCAAGGGGCAATGTCTGTAGAAACAAGGGATGGGGTGGAGGAGGTTAGAGGAGGGTGGAGAAGGGGTAGAGGAGAGAGCAGGACCCAGGGAGAGGGTATGGGTATGGCGGAGAAAGGGGCATTCATGCAAATAAATGTCACAATTCAAAAACATTCTCCAATGTTACATTACATTAAGAAATATATATCTGTAGATGAGACCGTAAAGTAGTGGGTGTACTTTCATTACCGTCAGTGTGTCTGCTGCCAAATAGCCTACTTGGTTTTCACAACCCTGGAAGATTGATTAGCTCAGAATTTGTTGTTATGTAGGTCGATAATTTGTCCATTAGATGTGCCTGTGATCAATAACAACGTCTTAGTCTGTCTATCATGGACATTAAACCATGCGGAAAACTACAAAACATAAGTCATTTTATATGTAGGAATCAATAGCCCAGGCTCTATTCATAAAGGATATTGTTGTCTGCCGTCAGACACAGAGCTGGGGTCTTGCCTCTGGGCATGGGGAAACAGGAAAGCTTGGGGATGCAAAATGGCCACACCGGCGGTCACGAGTCATGATGGCTGTCAAATTCCACGTGACCGTTTAGTCACGGTTATTATGCTTCTCCAAGCTCTGATGGTCATTAGTAGCCTACCAAACGTGCTAACTGCCTGGTACCCCGCACTCTATTGTCCCTATAATCACTGACATCAATGCAAATATAATCGAAAATCGATGAGAGCCCATGAGCTGATGTTGCGCAACATTTCTATAGGCTATGCAATAGCATTAGAAAACAGATTGATGACTATTAAAAAGAGGATCCCATCAGCCTACTATATTTATTTCTCAACTTTCCTAATATTAAGCACATTGCTTCTCTTTAAAACAGGAGTATAGCCTACCTTGCTGGCATGAAAATGAACCACGGAAGAGCGTCCTCCATTCGCTATTTATGTGCATAGATGACATGTTTATATATTTTTTCGAGACAGGTGCATGATAATGGTCCATTCTAAATCAAAACAAATTTCACACATATTATTTTGTATATGTAAAGACAAGATTAAATCAAGAATAGTGTGATGGGTGACAATATTAGCCTATCACTTGTGAATGATGCCCAGCTTAAGGCAAACAGTGCATGCTTTTTTTTGTTGCAACTTTTTCAAATCATAGTCACCTCATGTAGCCTAGCACATAGGCCTATATGTTTTGATAAGGTTTGTATCACAACTAAAAGTGGCCAAATAACTTCTTAAAATGAAGCACATGAATCAACTTTACAACTGGTGTAGAGCCTAACTGGCATACATACGCAGCGTGTGAGTTTCAAGTTTGGGGAAGATAATTTTCACAATAAAAATGCACATTTATAATAAAGTATGACATGCATAATTGCATTTATGGTCACTTTTGATAATGGTGTTTTCTGCTAATTGAACATTCATGCTTATAGCCTACTGCCGTGTGCACATTGTTGCGCTTATGTGAAGAAATAGCATTTTAAGATGAATGTTCTGATCTGTTGCGTCAGGCTCATTGCTTAAAACAGGTTTATTGATGCTAGTGGTTGTATTCATTTGGGATCTATCGCATCCCACAATTGTCCCAGACTATGTTTGGAATATTTATTTATCGCACAGAATAGGTCAACTTTTGTACTATGGGGTTAGTAGATTGACATAGACTAGCGCTTTTGCTGTTCGTTAGGCCTACTCATCTTGTTGGCTGACGAAAAGTAAATATCTTCAATATGCACCTCGGAATTGGATAAGGACGCGCGCAGTTGCCCCCCAGATGTGTCTGTCTTCACTTGTTGCCTATGAGAAGCCCGATCACGTGACTGAGAGCCATGTGAGTGAGAGGTGCTCCCACACGCAGCTGGGAGAAGGGAATTCTAATTATTATATTCATACCAAGGGCACAACGGCCACTGGCCGCAAAAGGCATGGATTTTTTTAGGGGGCATTACGGCCACACAAAGGGGATGCAGCCAGGAAATTCGAGGCATTATCAAGTGCTTGTCAAATTGTGAATGAGAGACATATGAAGTGTGTACAGCCTTCATTTTTTCAAATCATAATTAGAGTCGCATCATGCAGCCTTAGAATGTATAAAACATCTAAACATATAGCCCAACGTTTGTATCACAACTAAAGTTACATAAATAACTCTAAATTAAGCATATAGGAGTACCTGTTTCTTTGTTAACCGCTCAACACAGAATAGCCGCATTTGCGCACTCCCTTAAATCCTTTATTTTATTCAGCTTTGTTCAATTGTATTCTTCATACTATAAAATAATGCCATGGAATTCTATGCAAATCTTGTCTGCTAAATGAACTAGTGTAGCCCAGAGCCATATGGCATAGCCATATCAGGGCCTAACATCAGGACAACTCAGAGAATGCTGTTCTGTTCTTCTGAAATAGACGACATTTTCTTCTTATCATGTTTCTTTAGAACTGTCTAAAATAAATAATGGATTTATTGTGATGGTGTAGGCTATATTACATGGATTTATTCGATTTTTTAAAATCTAGATGTTCCAAAGGTCTGCATCAGTGGCTTGCAGGATATGCTGGAAGCCAGGAAATGCTAAATGTGTTTATGTTAATTAACGGTCAATTATCGTGAGACCGGCAGTTATTTCCTTGACAACCACCGGCTGACAAAATTTCATGACCGCCACAGCCCTATCTCTGGGCCTCAGGAAAAGTGCATCTCTCAGCTTCCTATAGGCAATCAGTGCTCCCGAAACCCAGTGAACTGATCTAAACCCAAGAGAAAAGAAGTGCATGTTAAAGAGTGGGTGGTTTTAGTTGGTGGGAGAGTAGGTTGTGTTAGGTGTGTGTGGTGGCCAGAGTTTGGTTTTAGGTGTGTGTGTGTGTGTGTGTGTGTGTGTGTGTGTGTGTGTGTGTGTGTGTGAGAGAGAGAGAGAGAGAGATGGTCAGTGTTGTGTGTGGGTGTTTAGTGATTGGTAAAGGGTTATACAGAGAATGGGCCCTAGCTGAAACGCAGCGTGCATCCACACGCACACTCAATCACACACACAATGGGGTCTTTGTGTGCCCGGCCAGGGAGAGAAATCCACAGGCAAACACTGCAGCACAGCACTAATCAATCGCTCTCAGGCAGGGCAGGCCTGTGCCAAGGCGGACCACAAATACACGCGCGATGAGTCATTCAGCCCTACACCTCAATAATGCTGTCACAAGCTCACACCTTGACACACCTCAGTCATCTCAGCTACTTCTCATGGAGTCATGAGTTCTCACCACTACATACTGTGGGAAAACCTGTATATGCAGGGCCAGTGTTCTGAGTCAGAGCAGCAGAGACAAAACAACAGTGGTCACATCAAACCTGGATTATCTATACCTATGACTCACACTGAGACAACACCTGCCCATTCACACTGTCACTACCCATCAGAGAGAGAGAGAGGGAGGGAGGGAAATGAGAGGGAGAGGGAAAAGGAGACAGAGTGGTACATTAGAGGGAAACGGAGAGAGAGAATAGGTTGTGGAAAAAGGAGAACATTGAATATTTAACAAGTGCCAAACTAAGAGTTTGTTCTTAGAGGTGGTGCACCTAAAGTAGCTGGCATTCCTGTTTGTTTACCACAGTTCAGAACAGTATTGCTTAGTAGCACAAAGAAAGAAACACATATCAACAGTTTTGCCTATTGCTGGTGGCAATCTATAGCTACATAGCTTTATCAAACTTCTAAAAGCTCTGTAGAAGCACCATGCAGCAGGCGTAACTTATAAGATGTACCACAAATCATACCATCACCTTAATGTCACTGTGGGTTGTTACAATGAAGGTACAGCAATGCAGACACACCAATAAAGCATATGCCCCCTTGCAGGATAAGGTATATTGGATATCATTCAACAACCACCATGGCTTGGCAGGGGTGCCCAGGAGTGTCGGGCATTCCGATAACAAATCAGGGCACCCCCATTTAAAACACCCGGGCACCAAGAATATTGATGTGAGCACTCTGATAACCGTGAGGAATGTATGAGGCATGCGTACTCCCCTACCCTGGCATTTGACCCTCTGGGAAGATGAAAGCTGGCCTATGGACACACACACACACACGGACACACACCACTAAAAGCCCTGCCACCGTGAAGTGGCATGAACATTTTATGTCCCCTCCCATGCCTGTCTCCTTGTTACTGGGATAAATATTTAATCCTTCGCTCGCCTTCCCTCTGAAGTGGTGGAGGGATGGAGGAATGGGAATGGAGGTGACAGGTGTCTCATGGGATCCAAAGATGTGGTCGTGGTGTTTAGCACACTGTGTTTAAATTCTATACACTAACCTGTAGAAATACTAGACTAGAACAACAACAACCAAGCTACTGGGACTGCTTGCTAAAGTCAAAGGTTTCTCAACAGTAAGATGAATACTTTGCAGGAACAGTTTTTACAGAGGTTTTGTAGGTACCGTAAGGTTGATATACCACCACTGTCAAACCTCAAGAAAATAGTGGTAGAGGTTCTAGGTGGAGTGGGAGTGGGAGTAGGCAGTGCCATACCTGAGACAACCCCTCCCTCAGTTCAGCCAGCCTGGCCATGAGATTACATAAGAGGCTGGGCCCAGTCAGGCCCATTACCAGCCCCACAGGGCCCAGCCAACAACTCTCACACACCAGCCAGCGTGTGCAAGCACACACACACACAACATGCATACAATACACACTTAACACACACACACACACACACACGTTGCATATCCACCAGATGCTCCAACACACGCACAAATGGCAAATGCACACACCCATACACAGCCAACCCATACACTTATTCAAACATACAAACACACAGAATGCAAGCCTGCACAGACACATACATATACAGTGCCTTGCAAAAGTATTCATCCCCCTTGGCGTTTTTGCTATTTTGTTGCATTACAACCTGTAATTTAAATTGATTTTTATTTGGATTTCATGTAATGGACATACACAAAATAGTCCAAATTGGTGGAGTGAAATCTAAAAAATAACTTTCTAAAAATTCAAAAAAATAAATAACGGAAAAGTGGTGCGTGCATATGTATTCACCCCCTTTGTTAGTTAAATAAAGTCCACCTGTGTGCAATCTAAGTGTCACATGATCTGTCACATGATCTCAGTATACAGTTTAAGTCTGAAGTTTACATACACTTAGGTTGGAGTCATTAAAACTGGTTTTTCAACCACTCCACATATTTCTTGTTAACAAACTATAGTTTTGGCAAGTCGGTTAGGACATCTACTTTGTGCATGACAAGTAATTTTTCCAACAATTGTTTACAGACAGATTATTTCACTTATAAATCACTGTATCACAATTCCAGTGGGTCAGAAGTTTACATACACTAAGTTGACGGTGCCTTCAAACAGCTTGGAAAATTCCAGAAAATGATGTTATGGCTTTAGAAACTTCTGATAGGCTAATTGACATCATTTTAGTAAATTGGAGGTGTATCTGTCGATGCATTTCAAGGCCTACCTTCAAACGCAGTGCCTCTTAGCTTGACATCATGGGAAAATCAAAAGAAATCAGCCAAGACCTCAGAAAGGAAATTGTAGACCTCCACAAGTCTGGTTCATCCTTGGGAGCAATTTCCAAACGCCTGAAGGTACCACGTTCATCTGTACAAACAATAGTACGCAAGTATAAACACCATGGGACCACGCAGCCATCATTCCGCTCAGGAAGGAGACACGTTCTGTCTCCTAGAGATGAACGTACTTTGATGCGGAAAGTGCAAATCAATCGCAGAACAACAGCAAAGGATCTTGTGAAGATGCTGGAGGAAACAGGTACAAAAGTATCTATATCCATAGTAAAACGAGTCCTATATCAACATAACCTGAAAGGTTGCTCAGCAAGGAAGAAGCCACTGCTCCAAAACCGCCATAAAAAAAGCCAGACTACGGTTTGCAACTGCACATGGGGACAAAGATCGTACTTTTTGGAGAAATGTCCTCTGGTCTGATGAAACAAAAATAGAACTGTTTGGCCATAATAAAAAAGAGGGTGCTTGCAAGCCGAAGAACACCATCCCAACTGTGTAGCACAGGGGTGGCAGCATCATGCTGTGGGGGTGCTTTGCTGCAGGAGGGACTGGTGCACTTCACAAAATAGATGATGGCATCATGAGGAAGGAAAATGATGTGGATATATTGAAGCAACATCTCAAGACATCAGTCAGGAAGTTAAAGCTTGGTCACAAATGGGTCTTCCAAATGGACAATGCATACTTCCAAAGTTGTGGCAAAATGGCTTAAGGGCAACAAAGTCAAGGTATTGGAGTGGCCATCACAAAGCCCTGACCTCAATCCTATAGAACATTTGTGGGCAAAACTGAAAAAGCGTGTGTGAGCAAGGAGTCGTACAAACCTGACTCAGTTTCACCAGCGCTGTCAGGAGGAATGGGCCAAAATTCACCCAACTTATTGTGGGAAGCTTGTGGAAGGCTACCTGAAACATTTGACCCAAGTTAAACAATTTAAAGGCAATGCTACCAAATACTAATTGAGTGCATGTAAACTTCCATCAAGGAAAACGCTATGTCTGGCGCAAACCCAACACCTCTCATCACCATCCCCACAGTGAAGCATGGTGGTGGCAGCATCATGCTGTGTGGATGTTTTTCCATTCGGCAAGGACTGGGAAACTGGTCAGAATTGAAGGAATGATGATTGGCGCTCAATACAGGGACATTCTTGAGGGAAACCTGTTTCAGTCTTCCAGAGATTTGAGACTGGGACAGAGGTTCACCTTCAGGCAGGACAATGACCATAAGCATACTGCTAAAGCAACACTTGAGTGGTTTAAGGGGAAACATTTAAATGTCTTGGAATGGCCTAGTCAAAGCCCAGACCTCAATCCAATTGAGAATCTGTGGTATGACTTAAAGATTGCTGTACACCAGCGGAACCAATCCAACTTGAAGGAGCTGGCGCAGTTTTGCCTTGACGAATGGGCAAAAATCCCAGTGGCTAGATGTGCCAAGCTTAGAGACATACCCCAAGAGACTTGCAGCTGTAATTGCTGCAAAAGGTGGCTCTACAAAGTATTGACTTTGGGGGGGGGGGGTGAATAGTTATGCACGCACAAGTTTTCAGTTTTTTTCTTTTGTTATTTGTTTCACCCCAAAAAATATTTTGCATCTTCAAAGTGGTAGGCATGTTGTGTAAATCAAATGATCCAAACCTCCCCAAAATCCATTTTTAATTCCAGGTTGTAAGGCAACAGAATAGGAATAATGCCAAGGGGGGGGGGGGTGAATACTTTCACAAGCCACTGTACGCTAGACAAAATGAAAGGCCCGTCTGTCTGTCTGTGTAATGGCCCTGTTAGTGCTAGAGGAGCAGAGGGGTTTCCAAGGCCGCCTCCCTCCGGATGGCAACTAGGATCCCAGGGACGGGGCGTTCCCAAAACAGGTGCACACAGAGGGGGAGTGTGTATGTGTAGAAATAGTGTGTGATAGAGGGAGTATGAGTTGTGTATAACAGTACAGTACATAATATTATTCTAGTATAGTAATAGGTACTAGTAGTAGGGGGCTCTTTTTACCCCCGTCTTTGAACCTCCAATTTATGTCGTTGGCCAACCATGCCAGCCATGGGTTATGCCAGCCATGGGTATTAGATTACGTTAAGCGCTTCTGCTACCCCCATCCATCCATCTACCCTGTCCTGTAGCTCGCCCGTCCAATAAAAATCCACACGTAGGCTTTTCACATGATCACGTTTTCCTTTCTCTCCGTTTGGCCAACCGAATCAGAATGAGCACGTGGTTTTAGTTAGGAATGCAAATGTTTAAAACTTTCATTGGCACAGTTAATCCGGAAAATACATAATCCAAGCCGGATAATCATGATTTGAGTGTGCTCCCAGTTTTTGTTTTGGGAAAGCCAGAACACACACACAGTTGTATATTGCTATCCTTGTGGGGACCAAATAATTGATTCCCATCCAAAATCCTATTTTTCCCTAACCCCTAACCCTAAACTTAACCTAACCATAACCCTAACTTCAAATCAAATCAAAATCAAATTTTATTGGTCACATGCGCCGAATACAACAGGTGCAGACATTACAGTGAAATGCTTACTTACAGCCCTTAACCAACAGTGCATTTATTTTAAACAAAAAAAGTAAGAATAAAACAACAACAAAAAAGTGTTGAGAAAAAAAAGAGCAGAAGTAAAAAATAAAGTGACAGTAGGGAGGCTATATATACAATAGAATAAAGTGACAGTAGGGAGGCTATATATACAGGGGGGTACCGTTGCATAGTCAATGTGCGGGGGCACCGGCTAGTTGAGGTAATATGTACATGTGGGTAGAGTTAAAGTGACTATGCATAAATACTTAACAGAGTAGCAGCAGCGTAAAAAGGATGGGGTGGGGGGGCAGTGCAAATAGTCCGGGTAGCCATGATTAGCTGTTCAGGAGTCTTATGGCTTGGGGGTAGAAGCTGTTGAGAAGTCTTTTGGACCTAGACTTGGCACTCCGGTACCGCTTGCCGTGCGGTAGCAGAGAGAACAGTCTATGACTAGGGTGACTGGAGTCTTTGACAATTTTGAGGGCCTTCCTCTGACACCGCCTGGTATAGAGGTCCTGGATGGCAGGGAGCTTTGCCCCAGTGATGTACTGGGCCGTACGCACTACCCTCTGTAGTGCCTTGCGGTCAGAGGCCAAGCAGTTGCCATACCAGGCGGTGATGCAACCAGTCAGGATGCTCTCGATGGTGCAGCTGTAGAATTTTTTGAGGATCTGAGGACCCATGCCAAATCTTTTTAGTCTCCTGAGGGGGAATAGGCTTTGTCGTGCCCTCTTCACGACTGTCTTGGTGTGTTTGGACCATGATAGTTCGTTGGTGATGTGGACACCAAGGAACTTGAAGCTCTCAACTTGTTCCACTACAGCCCCGTCGATGAGAATGGGGGCGTGCTCAGTCCTCTTTTTTTTCCTGTAGTCCACAATCATCTCCTTTGTCTTGGTCACGTTGAGGGAGAGGTTGTTGTCCTGGCACCACACGGCCAGATCTCTGACCTCCTCCCTATAGGCTGTCTCATCGTTGTCGGTGATCAGGCCTACCACTGTTGTGTCGTCGGCAAACTTAATGATGGTGTTGGAGTCGTGCCTGGCCATGCAGTCATGGGTGAACAGAGAGTACAGGAGGGGACTGAGCACGCACCCCTGAGGGGCCCCCGTGTTAAGGATCAGTGTGGCAGATGTGTTGTTACCTACCCTTACCACCTGGGGGCGGCCCATCAGGAAGTCCAGGATCCAGTTGCAGAGGGAGGTGTTTAGTCCCAGGATCCTTAGCTTAGTGATGAGCTTTGAGGGCACTATGGTGTTGAATGCTGAGCTGTAGTCAATGAATAGCATTCTCACGTAGGTGTTCCTCTTGTCCAGGTGGGAAAGGGCAGTGTGGAGTGCGATAGAGATTGCATCATCTGTGGATCTGTTGGGGCGGTATGCAAATTGGAGTGGGTCTAGGGTTTCTGGGATTATGCTGTTGATGTGAGCCATGACCAGTCTTTCAAAGCACTTCATGGCTACAGACGTCAGTGCCACGGGTCGGTAGTCATTTAGGCAGGTTATCTTAGAGTTCTTGGGCACGGGGACTATGGTGGTCTGCTTGAAACATGTTGGTATTACAGACTCAGTCAGGGACATGTTGAAAATGTCAGTGAAGACACTTGCCAGTTGGTCAGCACATGCTTGGAGTACACGTCCTGGTAATCCGTCTGGCCCTGCGGCCTTGTGAATGTTGACCTGCTTAAAAGTCTTACTCACATCGGCTACGGAGAGCGTGATCACATAGTCGTCCGGAACAGCTGGTGCTCTCATGCATGCTTCAGTGTTGCTTGCCTCGAAGCGAGCATAGAAGTGGTTTAGCTCGTCTGGTAGGCTTGTGTCACTGGGCAGCTCGCGGCTGTGCTTCCCTTTGTAGTCTGTAATAGTTTTCAAGCCCTGCCACATCCGACGAGCGTCAGAGCCAGTGTAGTATGATTCAATCTTAGACCTGTATTGACTCTTTGCCTGTTTGATGGTTCGTCGGAGGTCATAGCGGGATTTCTTATAAGCGTCCGGGTTAGAGTCCCGTTCCTTGAAAGCGGCAGCTCTACCCTTTAGCTCAGTGCGGATGTTTCCTGTAATCCATGGCTTCTGGTTGGGGTATGTACGTACGGTCACTGTGGGGACGACATCATCGATGCACTTATTGATGAAGCCAGTGACTGATGTGGTGTACTCCTCAATGCTGTCTGAAGAATCCCTGAACATGTTCCAGTCTGTGCTAGCAAAACAGTCCTGTAGCTTAGCATCTGCGACATCTGACCACTTTTTTATTAGCCGAGTCACTGGTGCTTCCTGCTTCAGTTTTTGCTTATAAGCAGGAATCAGGAGGATAGAGTTATGGTCAGATTTGCCAAATGGAGGGCGAGGGAGAGCTTTGTATGCGTCTCTGTGTGTGGAGTAAAGGTGGTCTAGAGTTTTTTCCCCTCTGGTTGCACATTTAACATGCTGGTAGAAATGAGGTAGAACGGATTTAAGTTTCCCTGCATTAAAGTCCCCTGCTACTAGGAGCGCTGCATCTGGATGAGCGTTTTCCTGTTGATTAATGGCCTTGTACAACTCATTCAGTGCAATCTTAATGCCAGCATTGGTTTGTGGTGGTAAATAGACAGCTATGAAAAGTATAGATGAAAACTCTCTTGGTAAATAGTGTGGTCTACAGCTTATCATAAGATACTCTACCTCAGGCGAGCAAAACCTTGAGACTTCCTTAGTATTTGATTTTGTGCACCAGCTGTTGTTTACAAAAATACAGAGACCGCCACCCCTCGTCTTACCCGAGTCTGCCGTTCTGTCCTGCCGATGTAGCGTATAGCCTGCTAGCTGAATGTTGTCATTGTTGTCATTCAGCCACGACTCCGTGAAACATAAGATATTACAGTTTTTAATGTCCCGTTGGTAGGATAACCGTATTCTTAAATCGTCCATTTTATTATCCAAAGCTTGAACGTTGGCTAATAGGATTGATGGGAGAGGCAGTTTACTCGTTCGCCGTCGGATCTTTACAAGGCACCCCGACCTACGTCCACGGTATCTCCGTCTCTTCCTCACGCGAATGACGGGGATCTGGGCCTTGTCTGGAGTCTGTAGAATATCCTTCGCGAACGCCTCGTTGAAAAAAAAGTGTTCGTCCAACGCGAGGTGAGTAATCGCTGTCCTGATATCCAGAAGCTCTCTTTGGTTATAAGAGACGATGGCATAAACATTATGTACAAAATAAATTACAAATAACGCGGAAAAACACACATAATAGTACAATTGGTTAGAGGGCTGTAAAACTTGACCCTAAACCTAACCTTAACCCCAAACCCCTAACCTTAAAACTATATCTAACTCTAGCCCCTAAGCCTAAAATAGCATTTTTCCTCGTGGGGACCGGCAAAATGTCCCCACTTGTCGGAATTGTCGTTGTTTTACTATCCTTGTGAGGACTTCTGGTACCCACAAGGATGGTAAAAAACAAACACACACACACTTTTCTATTGCTATCTTTGTAGGGACCAAATAATTAATTCCCATGCAAAATCCTATTTTCCCTAACCCTTAACTTAACCATAACCTTTAACCTAACCTTAACCCCAAAACTATACCTATCTGTAACCCCAACCTTAAATTCTAACCCTAATTGTAACCCTAAGCCTATAATAGTTATTTTCCTCATGGGGACCGTTAAAATGTCCCTATTTCCCTTGTTTTATTATCCTTGTGAGGACTTCTGGTACTATAGTTCAACAAACACACACACACACACACACACACACACAACACTCAACCCTGCTTACATAGCAACATCTTCATTGATGAGATAATTGCTTTTTTCTCCCATGAGAAAAAACTACATAAGAGTGTGATAATAAGGAGAGAGAGAGACTAATTAAAAAAAAGAGGGGGATGGAAAGTGAGGGGAAAGGGGGAAAGAGAAAGCTACAGATGGGGGGGCACAAAAGCTTTCTATAGCCTTACATTAGATGAGGGTAAAAAACCTTGGCAAAAATGTTTTTAATAACTTTGCAGTATAATGTGCGTCGGTCCACTGTGTATTATACATTAAACACATTCAGGTTAATTATAGTAAACCAGGGCCAGAAATAGGAGCAATACTGTAGGTAGTTGGACTTGCAAACCCCCACGGGAGTTCAACTATGCTTGGTGGAAAATAAACCAACTCATGTTATTATACTCCCACACGTTTCTTTACATGTAAATCTGCAGTAATCCGTCATAATCATAATCCAATTTTAAAAGATGGAGTGTTGTATTTGAAGTGGGCAGCATGCATGTGCTGTGTACATTAATGTGGGTGTAGGAAGATAAGCCTTAGTGCATGGCTATGTTAGAATCAATGGCCAGATCACCTCCCCTCCATTGTAGTGCAGCAAGATTCCCTGCCTGGGTAGAGAATGTATGGGGAGGGTTATGGTACAATACACTAAGCCATCTGTACTGGCTACTTGAACGGAGTGAGGGAGAGAGTGTTTAATACCTCTGCAGTGTGGCCCCTCGTCCCAGCCGTCGGTACACTCCGGGAACCCGTTGCACAGTTTACTCATGTGGATACACAGCTCTGTCCCCCCACACTGGTACTCGTTGGGGGGGCACCGCGAAACACGGCTGTGCGGACCTGAAACACAGACAGGGACAAACATAATGTAGACCAACAGTAACAAGCAAAAACAAGAAGAATTAGCCGAGGTACTTTTCTTAGAAAATCCAAACAAATTTGTACTGGCCTGTTTTCCTATTATTCACTATTCCACAGCTCCCCACCTTGACTGAATCCTCTTCACTTCCTCTCCTCCCCCTCCTTTCCTCCCCTATCTATCCATGTGCCTGTTCTACCACCACCCTTCTTTCAAACATTTCCATTTCAGTTTCCATCACATCATCCTGATTCTATTTACAGACATGCCTTATGCAGCAGTTTCATAGACAAGTTACATTTACATCATTTAGCAGACGCTCTTATCCAGAGCGACTTGAAAATTGGAACATTCAACTTATGATAGCCAGTGGGACAACCACCTTTTTTTTTTTTTTGTATGGGGGGTGGGGGAAGAAGGATTACTTTATACTATTCCAGGTATTCCTTAAAGAGGTAGGGTTTCAAGTGTCTCCGGAAGGTGGTCAGTGACTCTGCTGTCCTGGCGTCGTGGGGGAGCTTGTTCCACCATTGTGGTGCCAGAGCAGCGAATAGCTTTGACTGGGCTGAGCGGGAACTGTGCTTCCGTAGAGGTAGGGGGGCTAGCAGGCCAGAGGTGGATGAACATAGTGCCCTCGTTTGGGTGTAGGGTCTGATCAGAGCCTGAAGGTAAGGAGGTGCCGTTCCCCTCACAGCTCCGTAGGCAAGCACCATGGTCTTGTAGTAAGTTCAACCACAGAGAAAAGTGTACAACTCTTGGGGGATAAACAGATTCAATTGATAATCTAACCATCAAGCCCTTGATTAAATGAATCAGGCTTTTCAGTGCTGGGCAAGATTAAAGATGTGCACCACAGTAGGTCACTGGGACGAGGACGAGGAAGCCCTGCTGTAGGTAAAAAGGCCAGGTAGAGAACGCTACTCTCTTCAACACATGCCATCTACTGTACATGGCTCCATTTAATATCATTCTGTTTAAAATACATAAAAGCCTTTGCCAAGCAAAGATGGGCCTCTGCTTAGGCTAGTTGTCCTCTTAGACTGCTTAGGGCACAGCCAGACTCCAGCCCAGGGCTGCCCAGCCAGAGTAGACCAGACCAGGGCTTTGCCCACAAGAGGGTCTCTGTGAATGACTCAGCAGATTATATTAGGAACACCAGTCCAACCACGCCAGTCGACTGACTGTTGTCCAGGTCCAGCCAATCCCTCAGTCTGTCTGTCAGTCTGTTATTTGTATGAAATCATTGTTTGTGCGAGCGTATCATCATGTTCGGAGCGTGCTCGTAAATCTGTGGACAAGCGTAAACTCCCGGGCGGCAGGCTGCTCATGGCATCATGTGTTTTTCTCTGAGTCACCCAGACAGACAGGATGGATGGAACTCTTGTTTGTCCCGCTCTTTGATTCAGTGCCTTTACATAATACCATGGACATTTCCTGGGCTTACATGGGGGAGTTCAAGGAAGACGTAGCAAAGATCAGCTTAATATCACAAAAACCAAAGTTTGCTATCATTGTAGAATGGGGAAGTGAGTGTGTATGGATTATGGTTAAACAGTCCATATTTTCAAACTGCAAACAGAATACAAACATAAATCCTGTTAACTGCTAATTAGCAGCAAGATGAGCCTTCACTGAAACTTAGTGTTGGCCAAAAGTAGCATGCTATGATTAGTAACACTTCAAGGGGAAGTGTTTTTTTTTTTATAGACATGTGTAAACTGTTCCTCCTTGTTGAATGGTATTTTGCAGGATATTCAGATGTAAATGAGAGTCTGTGGGGTGCAGAGCAGGAGAAGTCGTCTGGAACTGAACGCTCCGTTCTCTTCTCTTAAAGGTCCATCTCTCTCCGCCCATGTGGAAAACCAAACTATTGGTATTGGCAAACTCTCTCCCCCTCCCTCACCCTCTTCTTCCCTACCTCCCCCTGTCACTCCATTTTATAACATCTGCTGACCCATTTAAAAACAATATTAAAATGAGTCATAATGTGAGAAAGAAAGAAATAGAGAGAAAGAACGAAAGAAAGGGCGAGAGGGGAAAACTATTTTCTCACCATTTGTTTTTCGATTAGAGGCACAGTTGAATTTTAAACAATGCTGGCCAAAGGGTATCTGTTGTCATTGAGTCTTTGGCTCTGCCCTGTACACACACACACACACACAAAATGAACTGTTCTCTGACTATTGGGTTGGGACCAGATGAGAAGAAGCTTAAGGAAGAAACAAAGTTAAATAAAATAATCCTACTGCTTCCATCAATCAGCATGACTGTTGGGCTGTCTTTGTGATCATGCCAAATGACGTAAACTGTGTTTATTATTTTCCTCTGGAGCTTGATGGAGGACTGAAGAAGCGCCATAGTGTCCCATGCAAGTTAGAGGGAGGCCTTTACCAGTGACAGTCCTGATGGTACCATAGACATCATAGTCAGCCACACCAAACACCAGAGCTGTGCTGTGCTGTGCTGTTCATTTCTTCCATAGGTCTGGCTGTGTCAATCTCTGGAGGCCTTGGGCTGTACAGTAGACATTTTCATCCCATATGACACATCTCTCAGCACATCCCTACACAAACACACATTCCCCTATTCATCCTCCATCACACCCAGACCAGTGCTCATACTGTACCATCAGCCCCAGCCAAGCCATTACTATCAGAGTCAATGCTTACATGTCTGCTTGTTAAGACTACAAGGGATAGGTTATGCTAACCAAATGGCCTTCAATGTTTTAATCCATATCTACAGTTCAGTAAGAATATAACAGATGGGCAGTCATTTAAGATGGCATCTCATGTGGGAGTTTTATAGAGACATAACATGCGCAGTTTGAGTTACTCCAGGAAGTGACGTTGCAGGCTAGCTCAGTGCTGCCCCCTCTCATTGAATATCTAATGTGATGTATACACATCGTTTTACACACATATACATACAGTACACATACACACACACGTATGTGGACACCCCTTCAAATTAGTGGATTTGAGCACACAGCCATGCAATCTCCATAGACAAACCTTGGCAGTAGAATGGCCTTACTGAAGAGCTCAGTGACTTTCAACGTGGCACCAGTTCGTCAAATTTCTGCCCTGCTAGAGCTGCCCCAGTCAACTGTAAGTGCTGCTATTGTGAAGTGGAAACGTCTTGGAGCAACAACGGCTCAGCCACGAAGTGGTTGGCAACACAAGCTCACAGAACGGGACCGCCGATTGCTGAAACGCAAAGCGTAAAAATCTTCTGTCCTCAGTTGCAACACTCACTACTGAGTTCCAAACTACCTCTGGAAGCAATGTTTAGCACAATAACTGTTCATCGGGAGCTTCATGAAATGGGTTTCCATGGCCGAGCAGCCTCACACAAGCCTAAGATCACCATGTGCAATGCCAAGCATTGGCTGGACTGGTGTAAAGCTTGCCGCCATTTGACTCTGGAGCTGTGGGAACGCGTTCTCTGGAGTGATGAATCACGTTTCACCATCTGGCAGTCCGACGGACGAATCTGGGTTTGGCAGATGCCAGGAGAACACTACCTGCCCCAATGCATAGTGCCAACTGTAAAGTTTGGTGGAGGAGGAATAATGATCTGGGGCTGTTTTTCATGGTTCGGGCTAGGCCCCTTAGTTCCAGTGAAGGGAAATCTTAATGCTATAGCATACAATCACATTCTAGACGATTCTGTGCTTCCAACTTTGTGGCAACAGTTTGGGGAAAGCCTTTTCCTGTTTCAGCATGACAATGCCCCCGTGCACAAAGCGAGGTCCATAGAGAAATGGTTTGTCGAGATCGGTGTGGACTTCACTGGCCTGCAGAGAGCCCTGACCTAAACCCCATCGAACACCTTTGGGATGAATTGGAATGCCGACTGCGAGCCAGGATTAATCGCCCAACATCAGTGCCCGACCTCACTAATGCTCTTGTAGCTGAATGGAAGCAAGTCACTGCACATACTTTTGGTCATGTAGTGTATATGCATATATTTCTGGGATTTTTGGGGCACTGCAGGCTGCCATTAGCTAGTAAATTATACTTACAATTTCTCCTGTGTGCGATTTAAAAATAAAAATTGGTTCAAGGACATACTTCGAAATGTTTATTTATTTACACGAAGATTGACATTTTCCCCTTCACTATAATGGGGGATCCTGTTTTCTGCTAACAATGCTTGCAGTACCGCGGTCTGCCTTGAACTTCGTGGCTTCAATGAGAGGGGGCAGTCGATCTCCCATGGGTGGGCTAGGAGTTTTTCCTGACTATGTGACCTGACCTAGGTGTTATAGTCTATAACTACGGGCCCAGTTTGTCCTGGTCAGATCAGGTGGTCAGAAGCCCCAACAATGAGTCATGGCTTTTCCACAGAATAACAGTAGAACGGTACAGTGACTTTTCCAGCTCTCAACAAAGCCTTTCTATTTCTAAGCATCTACCAAAACAATGGGATTCGGGGAGAGTGGCAGATTTGACACGTTGAGTCCTTAAGCTTCTTCACATAAGTGGTCTAGTCACATGGTGAGGTGGGACCGGGGCAAGAGGTGACGGGATAAGTGGGGCCATTGTTTGGGTCACACAAATCGGCCTGTGGCCCTCGGCAGTACGGTAAGCCCCGGTAAGATTGGGCATAAGCCCATAAGGCTGTGACATGGCCACGTGTCTTCACCACCGCGGATGATGAATGAAACACCAGCAGCAGGACCATCACTCAGACTAGAATTAGGGTAACTTTCCCAAAATCCCCAGATTTTGGAGGAATCCAGAATTCTTCCAACTGGGATTTCTTGAACGCATAGGCGTTTTGGGAAAGTTACTAGAATTTTGCAACCCTAACTAGAACAGACTTTTGGAGCTTTAGTTGACAAACAAGCAGCCATTTTGAATGGGCCGAATCCAAAATGTAAAGTGTTCTAGAACATCAGTGTTTGAGATAAAGGCTGCTTGTGAGGATCCTGGGCCATTAATAGTCAGCCGACTGTAAACTGAACCACCATGCTCTGCTCTGTTGTAGCTTCACTAGTAGAGTGGAAAAGAGAGGCAGTGCTTTCTTAGGCTGAAGCGAAGGCCCATGTTCTGGGTATGGCCCTGACTGTCACTGAGCCCAAATGGCCTGTTAGGCTGGCTGCTGCATGCGATTTTCCATTCAGTGCTGCCTGCAGCATGCCTCACGTCCTCGCTCGCTCGCTTGACAACACAATGGTCAGCCCTCTCTAAACTAACAAACAAATAAAGCAGCCTCCATGTGAGGGAAATATAGGAGAGATGTTAACCGGGTCTAAAGATGGATGCAGGAGGGAAGGGGACAGTTCAATTATAGATAAGTCATTCAGCATACCTGCTTAAACCAACCTGTGAGACAGTGACTGTGTCATTAAGTCAACTCAAACGGTCCCTTCTGTGCTAGCCCTAGATAGGCCCTGACATCCCTTCAGTACTAGACCTACATTCCCTTTGACTTGCATCGGTCTCATTTATTACATTTTTGATACAGTCACAACCTGCTGACCATTACACAGAGACTGTAAGTGGGACCTCTGGAGTTACAAGTTCCCAACATCCCATAAACCAGCACAGTTTTCAGTAAAGCCAGCAAATGAATTAACATTAATTAAATAAATGTGTCCAGGCTGCCAACCGGTCCTAATGAGGGAGAGCTAATACCCAGTGTCTCTGACCACTAATGACCGCCGCCCGGCCTGTCAGGCCAGAGCCAGGCCCCAGCTTCCTGTGTCGCCCCTGGGGCGAGCTGACACATTATTATATGGTGGGTCCAAATCCTGACCCAGCAGCAGCAGTAGCCCAGAGGCATGGTTCAGCTTCAGAATCACCCCTGCAGGAAGGCTCTGGACAAACAAGCAAGCCAACAAAAACTAGCTTTCTTCCAAGGCTACGTCCCCATTCTCCACCCTTTTTATTAGTGCACACTTGCACACTCCCAGTCATGGATTTAAAGGATTGGTGTAAGAATTGTCTGGAGGGAGTTTACACAATTGTAAGATCTGTGCGTGTCCTTACTCAAGATTGACATCAGCGCTCCAAACAAAAGACAATTAATAAATTGCCAACTTGTAAATGGAATGAAATAAACCAACACTTTTATTCCCCTCACAAGTGTAGCCTAGGTTGTGCGCTCTGCAAACAACGTGTCCATTCCTATAATGACAACGGTCAGACTGTAATAATAATAATAATAATAATAATAATATTATATTGAATACATTAAGAGAAATTACCGTGACCAAACAAACATTGTAGATTAGAAATGAACAGTAAATGTACTACTGGTGATAATGGTGTGCCATCCATGCGGCCTCCGCAATGGATTAGTCCACTCAGACAGGCGTCTCATGTGCCATCATTTAAAAAAAGATATATTTGCCACTGCTCGACTAAACAAATCTCAGTCGACTAACAGCCTATCGACCAAACAATCGACCAGTTGACTAAATGGGGTCAGCCATAGTAAAATCCATGCAAGAACGTGTGCAAGTGCACACTTCGGGAGAAGGGTAGAGAATCGGGACGCAGCCCAACAGCATGACTGAGAAGTAGCCTAGATACAACACCTCTAGGGAAGTTGTAGTTTATAGGCTATATCTGTATTGAGCGAGATAAATATTACAAATGTACATGATATTATTTCGCTAGAGATATTTTTCCATCAACAGTTCACTTCCACAACGACAAGCTCTGGACAACCAAACACAGCACCTCAAAAAACACATCTCTTGCCACCCACCCACCCTCGCCACCACCGTTTATTTCTCTGATAGGTTTAATATAAACACTTCACTCACCCAGATGAATCTACACTACCAGTGGTCGCTTTGAGACACCAAGTAAGCTTACGCCTCAAGAAAGCTACACTAGAGTACAACAGAGCATCTGTCTCTACAGTCTACATTGAAATAATTATCTCCTAACATGTACTATAGTTATGTTTCATTTCGATCAATTTATTTCAATTACCCTAGCCTACAACAGAGCATTATCAGCCTGGTTGGCTTTGCCTGAGCTCATCTTTACCTGAGCCTGAGAATGTACTGAAAACACTAATGGTTTTGTGATAGTCATTCGATGTACTGTCACTACTATCCTGGTGGCAGATGTAACCAACAGTGACAAAGCCAACACAGTGACTCAGACTCCAGTGACTATAGACTCCAGTGCCTGCCTATAGAATGCAGTTCCAGCCCTGTATGTTGTGAGCTCCTCCTCCTTCTCCTCCTCCTCCTCCTCCTCAGCTCTGGGGAAGCTGGCAGAGCCACAAGCCAAGCAGGAAGACTAAATCCAGCTCTCAAAGCACAACAAACCCATCTCTCCCTCTTTCTCTCTCCAAACACTTAAGCCCTCCCCTGATCTCCTGATCGAACACAGCTCCTCAGGGGGCACTGCTAGTAGCAGGGAAACTCAAGCTGTGTGTGCGCCTGAGTGTGATGGAGTGACTTATCCTAGGGATAGCTTCAAATCAGAGGAATCTGACGGGACAATGCAATCTGAAAAGGACACCGCAACTATGTAGGAAAAATAGAGGGAAACGCGCCCTTGAAGCACAGTGAAAGTAGAGGAAGTCATTGGCTCAGTAATGGCAGCAGTTCCCTCACCCACATGGTTCCTTCCTGAGCGGTCAGTGACACTCATACATCAAAGCACAGACAAAGACAGAGTTTACACAGTAATTTCAGCCACACATTAAATGGACACACACAGGCACACACAAAGAAAAAGTTAGAGATGTGAATAAAGTACTTAACCAACTGAACAATTCCTGCAAGCGTATAGCTCAATTATCTTATTCTCTCTGTAACTTCTCTTCAATAGAGAGAAGATTAACTTAATACCATTGTAATTGCATACTTTTTCAATCTTGAAAAGATTAACATGGCAGTTCAGTGCATTGTCTCGTTTGACTTGGGAAGACTAGCACGAGAACAGAGCCCAACAATAATACCTTTCATTATCATCACAAATCAAATCATTACACAGAACTTCTGAAGTTCGCAGTCATGGCATTGTAGCCTGGCGCAGCAGCAGTGATCTAACACAAAGACACCAGACTAACTGTTTCTCATCTATGCAAATGACTACGACGGAAAAGGCCTGAGGAGTAGGGAGAAAATAATCGATACAAAAGAGGAGAGGAGACAGGGATGAAAAGCCAACTGCAAGACAGGAGGAAGGGTGAGAAGACAGGAGGGAGTTTTCCACCTCCAGAACAAGCCAATCTGTCTGTTCCATAATGCATCGGGGCCCCCTCACCGGATACAGTGTTTGTATTACCACCTCCTTATCAGGATCACAGTGGCGTAGTAGTGGTGGGGAGGGTTAGAACATAGAGCCATAAGGCACAACCCAGGTAGGGGGGGTAGAAGATGAAGAAGAAAAGGAGGGAAAAAAGGGAAGGCAGGAGGGTCTAAGATGCTAAGACTACTTGTATCCTCAGTAATTAGCCTACACTTGTCTCGGGCGCTAGCTGCCTAAATCCCCCCCCCCCCCATCCCATCCCCTGTCGTATCCTCCTCAGGGTACCCCTCGCCTCCCTCCCTCCATCCCCCCTCCTCACCAACATGGCCCTGCTGAGATTACCCCTGATACGTTTCCCTTGGCTGAATAAAGGCCTGGGCCTCATGGCTCTGCCTCAGGGGGCTGGCCCAGCCTCAGCCTGGCTCTTAGCTTGCAGCACTCTCCTCTCCTTCTCCCTCCCATCTAAACTGCTGTCACATCTAAATGAACACATTCCGCTGGACACACATATGCAGTAGTTTGCAAATAGAAATGTGCAACAGATTGGCTTGTGAAACGCCCACTCGGCCCTCTGATAGAACGAGCAAACTGTCAATCAACACAGGTCTGGTGAGATAGTGGTTTTGAAAGTGGGGTGGGGGGTCATGAAAATACATATTTAAATAGGCTACATAGGTATAGCCTACTATTTGTTATTTTATATTTAAAACCTTTGCCTATTCAATCTGGTCACTAACATAGGCCTACGGCATTACACCAAATGGTTGTCTCAAAAACATCTTATCTGTGCTTCAGAACCAAAAAGTTGTGGACCAATGACCCGTTATCAGCATTGGTGTGCAAAGTCGGGTGCTCATATCCACATTAGTGACCTGAAAGCACTTGTTGGGGCCTCCCGGGTGGCACTGCGGTCTAAGGCACTGCATCACAGTGCTTGAGGCATCACTACAGACCCGGGTTCGATCCCAGGCTGTGTCGCAGCCGGCCGCGACCGGGAAACCCATGAGGCAGCGCACAATTGGCCCAGCGTCGTCCGGGTTAGGGGAGGGTTTGGCCGGCCAGGATGTCATTGTCCCATCGCGCTCTAGAGACTCCTTGTGGCGGGCCGGGCGCATGCATGCTGACTTCGGACGGCAGTTGTACAGTGTTTCCTCCGACACATTGGTGCGGCTGGTTCCCGGGTTAAGCGAGCAGTGTGTCAAGAAGCAGTGTGATTTGGCAGGGTCGTGTTTCAGAGGACGCATGGCTCTCGACCTTCAACTCTCCCGAGTCCGTACGGGAGTTGCAGCGATGGGACAAGACTAAGTACCAATTCGATATAATAATAAAGCACTTGTTTAATGTTCTTCGGTTTTGCCTGGCAAAAACAGAGTAGCCTATGTTTATATTAGCCACATGAAATACAGTTTAGCAATCTTCTAAGGACGCAGATAGATAGATATCTTACACACACACACACACACACACACACCTCAGTTCTGTGTACTGGCTAAAGATGTCTAAAGATATCTGTAACATCGTACTGCCTTCAATACTTATGGGATGAAGATGTAATAAATACGCCAGAATATGTTACAATATTTGTGAGGAAGAAAAAAGGCTACAGACAGACCACGCTTTCCAACCTCTGCTGCATACAGCAGATCCTCAACCTCTGCTGCATACAGCAGATCCTCAACCTCTGCTGCATACAGCAGATCCTCAACCTCTGCTGCATACAGCAGATCCTCAACCTCTGCTGCATACAGCAGATCCTCAACCTCTGCTGCATACAGCAGATCCTCAACCTCTGCTGCATACAGCAGATCCTCAACCTCTGCTGCATACAGCAGATCCTCAACCTCTGCTGCATACAGCAGATCCTCAACCTCTGCTGCATACAGCAGATCCTCAACCTCTGCTGCATACAGCAGATCCTCAACCTCTGCTGCATACAGCAGATCCTCAACCTCTGCTGCATACAGCAGATCCTCAACCTCTGCTGCATACAGCAGATCCTCAACCTCTGCTGCATACATTTAGGCCATATGATCCTGCTTGCTCTAGACTCTAGAGAACAGAGAAGTGACATGATATCCCTAGTTGATATTGACTGCTAACATGAATGACTATCAGCTCAAAATGCAGGTGTAAAACAGTTTATTTCTGTATCTGGTGTTATGAAAATGGGTCGCAGGTCAAAAAGTTTGAGAACCACTAAGCTAGCGAATAGATTGACGATTTGCTGTACAGCTATAGGATTGGGTGCAGCGCAAACATCAAATTGTAGAGAGAGGATTGCCAAAAATAAATAACAATTGTTTGGTGATCAAGAATATTAACCGTTTACTTTGCAAGCTCTCCAGCAATGGCGCATCAAGCAACAATTACTAGCATTGATAATTTACTAATGAAGCTTGCATTTGGAATGTGTTGTCCAATTAATTACAT
Organism: Coregonus lavaretus; assembly: GCF_964263955.1. Classification (NCBI taxonomy): domain Eukaryota; kingdom Metazoa; phylum Chordata; class Actinopteri; order Salmoniformes; family Salmonidae; genus Coregonus; species Coregonus lavaretus. The sequence continues at coordinate 34,386,238 of NC_139995.1, forward strand.
AATCAAAATGTGTTGTAGACAAAATAATGAAAAGGGCTGTCTGGTAACCTCAACAAATAAACAAAGATTTGTAGTTGAACAAGTCATTGCATGTATAGATTTTTTTTACTTGACTTGAAAAAAAACGTGTGACTCATCTTGCTCTTAGAATGCATGACTTGGACTTGACCCGTTCTGCTTGTGACTTGACTTGAGACTCAGACCTTGTAACTTGAGACTTCCTTGTGACTTGAATTATAGTGACTTGGTCCCACCTCTGGTCACAGAAACTGTGCTGTACAAATGAATACACACAGGTGCAAGAGGGAGAGAAGACCCCTGAGTTGCGCAGTGGTCTAAGGCACTGCATCGCAGTGCTAGCTGTGCCACTAGAGATCCTGGTTCGAATCCAGGCTCTGTTGTAGCTGGCCGTGACCGGGAGACCCATGGGGCGGCGCACAATTGGCCCAGCGTCGTCCAGGGTAGGGGAGGGAATGGCCAGCAGGGATGTAGCTCAGTTGGTAGAGCATGGCGTTTGCAACGCCAGGGTTGTGGGTTCGATTCCCACGGGGGGGCCAGTATGAAAAAATAAAATAAAATAAAAAAATGTATGCACTCAGTCGCTCTGGATAAGAGCGTCTGCTAAATGACTAAAATGTAAATGTAAGACCGATAGAGCGAGTAGACAACTGGACAGTAGTTCAGGTGTGACAAAACTAGGGCCTGTAGGACCTGTCTGGTTGACTGAGATATCAGGAAAGCAGAGCAACGCCTTATCATGGACAGACCTCTTCCCATTTTAATAACCATTGAGTCTATATGTTTTGACCTTGATAGCTTGCTATCTAGGGTGACACCCAGCAATTAAGTCTCTTCAACTTGCTCAATAGCCACATTATTTAATAATAGAACCAGATGAGGTTTAGGGTTGAGTGGGTGATTTGTCCCAAAAATGTTGCTTTTAGTTTGAGATATTTAGCACCAGCATATTGCTAGTTACCCATTCTAAAGCTGACTGGAGCATGTTAATGGTGTCAATTATTTATTTGACTGTTGCAGCCGACGTGTATACTGTTGAGTCGTCAAAGTACATGGACACACAGGATTTAGTCAAGGTCTGTGGAAGGTCATTAGTAAACACAGAAAACAAGCCAGCTGCCCTGCAGTACACCACACTCAACCAACTTTGTATTAGAGGCAAAATATTATATTAGATACAGTGCATCCGGAAAGTATTCAGATCGATTGATTTTTTCCATATTTTGTTACGTTACAGCCTTATACTAAAATTGATTAAATAAAACATTTTCCTCATCAATCTACACACAATACACATAAAGACATAGCGAAAACAGGTTTAGAAATGTGTGCATAAAAAAAAAGTATTAGGACCCTTTGCTATGAGACTCGAAATTGAGCTCAGGTGCATCCTGTTTCCATTGATCATCCTTGAGATGTTTCTACAACTTCACCGGTTGTAAATTAAATTGATTGGACATGATTTCGAAAAGGCACACACCGGTCTACAGTCGTGGTCAAAAGTTTTGAAAATGACAAGTCTTCAAAGTTTGCTGCTTCAGTGTTTTTAGATATTTTTGTCAGATGTTACTATGGTATACTGAAGTATAATTACAAGCATTCCATAAGTGTCAAAGGCTTTTATTGACAATTACATTAAGTTTCTGCAAAGATTCAATATTTGCAGTCTTGACCCTTCTTTTTCAAGACCTCTACAATCCGCCCTGGCATGCTGTCAATGAACTTCTGGGCCACATCCTGACTCATGGCAGCCCATTCTTGCATAATCAATGCTTGGAGTTTGTCAGAATTTGTGGGTTTGTTTGTCCACCCGCCTCTTGAGGATTGACCACAAGTTCTCAATGGGATTAAGGTCTGGGTAGATTCCTGGCCATGGACCCAGAATTTCGATGTTTTGTTCCCCGAGCCACTTAGTTCTCACTTTTGCCTTATGGCAAGGTGCTCCATCATGCTGGAAAAGGCAATGGTTGTCACCAAACTGTTCTTGGATGGTTGGGAGAAGTTGCTCTCGGAGGATGTGTTGGTACCATTCTTTATTCATGGCTGTGTTCTTAGGCAAAATTGTGAGTGAGCCCACTCCCTTGGCTGAGAAGCAACCCCACACATGAATGGTCTCAGGATGCTTTACTGTTGGCATGACACAGGACTGATGGTAGCGCTCACCTTGTCTTCTCCGGACAAGGTGTTTTCCGGATGCCCCAAACAATCGGAAAGGGGATTCAGAGAAAATGACTTTACCCCAGTCCTCAGCAGTCCAATCCCTGCACCTTTTGCAGAATATCAGTCTGTCCCTGATGTTTTTCCTGGAGAGAAGTGGCTTCCTCGCTGCCCTTCTTGACACCAGAACATCCTCCAAAAGTCTTTGCCTCACTGTGCGTGCTGATGCACTCACACCTGCTTGCTGCCATTCCTGAGAAAGCTCTGCACTGGTGGTGCCCCGATCCCGCAGCTGAATCAACTTTAGGAGACGGTCCTGGCGCTTGCTGGACTTTCTTGGGCGCCCTGAAGCCTTCGTCACAACAATTTAACCTCTCTCCTTGAAGTTCTTGATGATCTGATAAATGGTTGATTTAGGTGCAATCTTACTAGCAGTAATATCCTTGCCTGTGAAGCCCTTTTTGTGCAAAGCAATGATGACGGCATGTGTTTCCTTGCAGGTAACCATGGTTAACAGAGGAAGAACAATGATTTCAAGCACCACCCTCCCTTTAAAGCTTCCAGTCTGTTATTCTAACTCAACCAGCCTTGTCCTCGTCAACACTCTCACCTGTGTTAACGAGAGAATCACTGACATGATGTCAGCTGGTCCTTTTGTGGCAGGGCTGAAACGCAGTGGAAATGTTTTTTTTTGGGATTAAGTTCATTTTCATGGAAAATCTGATCACTCTTCATGACATTCTAGAGTATATGCAAATTTCCATCATAAAAACTGAGGCAGCAGACTTTGTGAAAATTAATATTTATGTAATTCTCAAAACTTTTGCAAAAGTATATTCATCCCCCTTGGCATTTTTCCTTTTTTGTTGCATTACAACCTGTAATTGACATGGATTTTTATTTGGATTTCATGTAATGGACATATACAAAATAGTCAAAATTGGTGAAGTTGAATGAAAAAAATAACTTGTTAAAAAAATTTCAAATAAATAAATAACGGAAAAGTGGTGCGTGCATATGTATGTGAAGCCCCTAAATAAGATCTGGTGCAACCAATTCCCTTCAGAAGTCACATAATTAGTTAAATAAAGTCCACCTGTGTGCAATCTAAGTGTCACATGATCTGTCACATGATCTCAGTATATATACACACCTGTTCTGAAAGTCCCCAGAGTCTGCAACACCAATAACCAAGGGGCACCACCAAGCAAGCGGCACCATGAAGACCAAGGAGCTCTCCAAAAAGGTCAGGGACAAAGTTGTGGAGAAGTACAGATCAGTGTTGGGTTATAAAAAAAATATGGCACCACAACAAACCTGCCAAGAGAGGGCTGCCCACCAAAACTCACATTTGCAAACATTTCTAAAAACTTGTTTTTGCTATGTCATTATGGGGTATTGTGTGTAGATCGATTGGGGGGGGGGGGGGGGGGGGGGTAAAGGGGTCTGAATACTTTCCTAATGCACTGTATGTGATAGGCCTATAAGACTGTTATTCCTGGCAGGCAGTTTCTCTCTCTGCCTGGCTGTTCTGACCAGGCAGGACTGGACACAAAGATGACCATTGTGGGGGTGCGCTGTGCTCTGCTCCATTCGTAGGAGGGCTGACCAGCTGCATGGCCACAGTGGCCGACTTCATTTCGATGGCCGCCGCACACTCCAACAAAAGACCCTGGGAATATTTCAGCCTGCATAGATAAATAAACGCCACTCATGAATCCATCCTGATCTTTCAACTCAAGAGATTCTCCAATAATACACACATGTTTGAAATAATGAGAGATATTCCTGAAGTTGTGGTTGGTCTGAATTTGTCTTATTGGCCTCTTGTTGTGGTTATACAGCAGAGACATAGCTCTGTATCCCCACGTCTACTTTTGTCTGTGCTGCTACCAACACAAATATGATCCAGCTCCAGGCATTTTCTCATGTCCTTTGACACATTTCATTCGTTTTTCATGCTGTGGAAAGCCAGGAGTCATATAACTGTTGTTCTTGTCAGGGAGGGCAGGATGGACACACACACACACAGAGAGAGACAGATGTAGTTCCTGTTGTTTCTGTCCCAGATAGACAGGGGTGTAGGCCGTGGCCCGGCGCAAAAAAAAACAGCTTGTGAAAAACAGCAGGTTTCTCCATTGGTCTGGGCCAGCCTGTAATGACTTCCAGACTCACTGATGGGCGTTCCCTCCCTCTTTCCCTCCCCTTCTCTCCTCATCTAGACTGCCTCCACGGTCCTCTCGGTCACTCCCTCACTCACTCTCTCCCTGGTTCTATATTTCTGTTATTTATGTTTCTCTCAGAGGGAGAAGCTGACCAAACAGACAGGGCTGCTTTGATTCCCCCTTCTTAGGTGGTGGGCCCTAGGAAGCTATCTGCTTTAGTTTTCGAGATGATAGGTCTCTGTCGAGGGAGGAGCTGGTTTTTACATAGAGTATATTTATTTATTCTGAACACATTTCCGTTTGTTAGCAATGTAAATTCTTGCAAATTGTTTCTAAATACTTACTTTTATATTTGCTAGCTGGACAGGCAAAATGCTGCCGAGTTCTAAACTGAGGAAGGCCCTAAAAATTGTCAAAGACTTCAGCCACCCTAGTCATAGACGATTCTCTCTGCCATCACACGGCAAGTGGTACCGGAGCGCCAAGTCTAGCTCCAAAAGGCTACTTAACAGCTTCTACCCCCAAGCCACAAGACTGCTAAAATAGATAATCAAATGGCTACCCGGACTATTTGCATTGACCCCTTTTTTACGCTGCTGCTACTCACTGTTTATTATTTATGCATAGTCACGTTACCCCTACCTATATGTACATATTACCTCGACTAACATGTACCCCTGCACATTGACTCGGTACCGATAACCCCTTAAAAAAAATAAAAAAAATAAAAAGTATTCCTTGTTGGTTAAGGGCTTGTAAATAAGCATTTCACGTTAAGGTTTACACCCATTGTATTTGGCACAGTGTTGTAGTACTCGAGACCACATAGGGTCTCGATCTTGTCTCTGTGTCGGATACATTCGTACTCTGTCTTGACTCGGTCTCGGACAGTGAGGACTGGTAATTTCTTCCCGAGACCAGCGGAGTTGAAAACTCATAATTATTAGCTTCCATTCGGCCAGCGCATAAAACCGCTTCGCCAGGCAAAATATATACACACCTTTCTTGAAACATTCATATCTTACCAGCCTTTATATCTATTATAGACCTGTTTGCGAAGTGGCGAACCTATTGGCCTTCAGTGTGTGACAGGTTCGTGATTCTGAAAGGACAGCAACCGTAATACCAGTGCACTCATGTAGGAGAGTGCACTTTTTGTAAAACACAAAGGGCCAGTGGTGTAGTGAAGGGTATACGCAGGTATAAACCGTATACCCACTTTTTTTTCTTATACTTACTTCTTAATCCCTACTGATGCGCATCAAAGTAGTGTATTTGAGGTATCAATTATGTAGTACAATAGAGAAATCATTCACAAAGTAGCCTACACAATCGTAAAGCACGTGAAATATATTCACATGCGCGCCGCACACACAGCCTAGTTTCAGCAGAATATTATCTGCAGGCAACAAGAGTGTGAAGCTCAACTGATTTTGGCATGGTGCAGCTCACGGAAAAATGACATCGGTAGCCAGTAGGGTAGGAAAGACATTTCAACTTATGATATCTACCAGTAAATGCTAACCAAGGCAACAATGGGTATGCAAACCAGGTATTTGAAAAAGTTTAGTCCAAAGTGTTGGTTAGTAGACTATTTGTGATGCGCAATTGTCATTATGCGCTGTTTGCATCAGGGGCGTAGACATGGATGGGCCTTGTGTGGACAGAGGCCCACCTACTGGGAAGCCAGGCCCTGACAGGCCCACCCAAATCAGATTGATGTGGTTTAAGCAAAGAAGTGTGCTTTTGAGTGAAAATCTGAAAAATCTATAGGAAAACTCATTAAAAAAAACAGGAAAACATAGGATTTTTCACACAGGGTGCCTTTCCTTTGCTGGGCGGGCTGTTTGGGAACTTCTGGGCAAAATTAGAGTATACCCTCTTCTCCAGGCGCCACTACACCACTGCATAGGGCTGATGGAAAGACAGCAGTCACACACAGCATGATGTTAAAGGATAAGCAGTCCATAAACTCTGACATAATAAGCCAGTAGGTCCCAATCATAAGAATACAAAAACACAACCATTAAGCATTTCCCAATAGAAATGTACAACTATTACTTCATTGCAAAAAGCATTTGAGGTTTAGCACGCAAAGCAACCAGTGACCTAAAGTTTAAAGTGGAACTGACAGCGTTAACTATTTTGTCAATATGAAACAAAACAGACAATCATAATATCAGTCAAAAATATCAAATTCCCAGTTTATGCTACAAAACCAACTTCATAAGAGGTTTTAGAAAAATAGGTTCCATTTGACTCAACGTTCCATGACATACACTAAGGCATTGTTGGCAGAATAGATGGATGCAGTTCAATGCATGACTAATATAATTCACCAATACATTTCTTGGTAGTCCAATATATGGTGCTATCAGGTTGTACATCACAGCTGGCCTGGTACATTGTTTGCTGCCTCCATTCTTGATGCACTGTTTCAGTTTCTGGACAAAAACAGATGAATGTAACTAAGGCTGGGAATGTCAATACAATCAAACTAGCAAGGGCAATGATCACAAGTCAGTCATAACGTGGCTAATAGGCTAGCATATCTATTTATGTAGCAAGCTAAAAACATGGAGCCTAACGTTAGCTAGATAGCTAGCTAGCTCGCTGCTAGGAGGATGTCATGTCATGCCATTGGAGTAGTGGGTGAGTGACTGTCTTTTTCCCCTCATATCGTTTTTCGATGGGTATACACAGCTAGAGATGCAGGTGCCATTTGGTTATCTAGCAAGAACTTGAACAACTGTTATACAGTTAGCATATCTCTTGCGTTTGCAAATTCACTCTGGCTATCTACTCCGATTTCAGAGCACTCTCGTCTGAGTGTGCCAGAGCGCAGAACAACTGATTAATTTATGAACGTGCAACACCTGCAGAATATGACTAGTGTCAGTAAACATAGCCAAAAAAAGTAATAGATAATCAAGAATGCACTAGATAACATGTAAACAGCCATACCAGCTCTGCTAACGTGAGTAAAAAATGGTCAGAGTGAGGTATTCTCTCATTTGTGTCTGGAAGTAGCTAGCTAGCAAGCCAGCCAACTTTAGCTAGTTAGCTTGGGTGCTTGCATTGGCAGGCAAGCTGCAGAAGGACGAGGAGGCTACAATTCCCCATCGTTTATCAGTGCAATTTTGATGGTCAACTAGCTGAAAAAGTTTGAGAGGGTTTCGTTAGATTTTAGCTCATCGTGCTCTGGCTAGCATGACTTGTTGATCTTGTTGTTGTTGATGTGCATAACCCAGGGAGAGAGCGAGCCTACCATTTCATGGTTGTTTGATCAATAGGACTGTAAAGTTTCCAAATGTAAGAGGACTCCCTTGGCGTTTATATATTTGCAGAAATCCATTCAGGTGTATTTTGTGGCTTTTGGCGAATGCGTTCTAATGATCTAAAATCATGCTGTTGCAACTGCCTGTAAACACAGTCCAGTTCAAAGTGAATGATGGCAGGCCCGTGTGGCAAATGCCATGTTTGTATAAAGGCCTACTGTAGCTCTGATTGGCTACAGCGCACCGGTCTGTGTAGACGCCGGTCCTGGACAAGACAGATGTTTTTATTCTGGTTTTATTTACTGCAGTGTCTATTATTTGTCCAAACGCACGGCCGCTTTCCCACTTTATATTGCTAAAGAATTTTCACAAATGCCTTAGTATACGTCATTCCCAAACATGCTAAGAATTTATGAAACTGTGAAAATGACCATAACCTTTTTTTTTTAAAAGTGTCATTGTTCCTGGGGGTGTATATTAATATATTTTAATAGGATTTCATGTTGCTAAAATGCTGTCAGTTCCACTTTAAAATGCAACAATGTTTCACATAAGTTTTTTTCAAAGAGATGGCTAACAGCAAGTGCGCTGCAATAAATAAAACACAGTTCCCCTCACCAGATGATCATTTGAAACTTAATTTCTTGTTGAAAGTCATTCTTGAAAAGGGATAAGCTAACAAATTAGCAACATCCTCTTTGATAACACCTGCTGCAGCCGCTGCAAACTAGCTGACAAACGTTAGCTAGACCGTGGGAAAACTACTGCTCCCTATTGCGCAGTGACCTGTTGGCCTTCAAGGAGACAGATATTTCTATATGTGTTTGTAAAAACGGTCCCACTCATTAAGTCAAAATGTGATTGGTTGATTCCACTGTCACTCCAAAATGTTGCCCTAATACAGTTGAATAACAGATGCCTTTATCTAGCTTCTGATGGCCTAGCAAATGGCTAACTTAGCTAGCTAGATTTCTCTCTCCAGAGACCAGCAAAGAAAAATCCTGATTGGATCTTTCTTTTCTCTTCACTGTTAACCCTTTCCAACAAAAACTGAAGAGATTAAATCAGAACATCATAAATAATAATATAATTATAATCATCTGAAGGCGTAGAATGCCCATTGTTCCCCACTGTTTGGGTTTGTAATAATTTGTAGAGTGGCTCCATTTTCCCTCAGCATGCTTTTTTTCACTATTCTGAATGTCTAAAGAATTCGTATGTTATTCTGAAATATAAACACAGAAATACTTATTATGGTGGTGGTTTGACAAAATTACAAATCATGGTCTTGAATTGGACTCGCATTTTTCTGGTCTCAGTCTTGACTGTCTCGGACCACTTGTCCCCCTCCGGTCTTGGTCTTGACGCAGACTCGATTTGCTCCGGTCTTGGATCGGTCTCGCTTTAGGTGGTCTCGAACACAACACTGATTCTGCGCATTTGACAAATAAAATTTGATTTGATCTGTAAACCAGGGATGGGCAACTTTGATGGGGGTGGGGGCCCAAAAAAACACAACTAATGAGTGGCCGCAGTGGTTCATGGGTCTGCGTACCCACATCCATACACCCCCCCCCCCCCCCACCTTACGAGACAAAAAAAATGTGGCCCCCCTCATGAGAACAAAGAGAAAATAATAACATTTTAAGCTTAATTTCTTGCAATTCTACACATTTTGCCATGGGAGAAGATTTTGCAATTTTATAAAATGGTTTGCAGTTTTTAATATGATAACTGATGATCAATGAGCCCCACCCCGGTCAGTAATTCTACCATGCTTACTACAAGTTTAGATAGCTGGCCGCTAGACTAACTACCCAATCTAAAAACATTTAGCTGAAATGGGCTAATTAAGTGACTGCTGGTGCACAACTACATTTCGAAATTGCACCTTGTGTATTCTATTATTCTAACTCTCAACAGTAAGTTGAGACCCCAACTGAGTCCCCCCTCCTCCAATGATAATACATAAATAGATATAATTGGTCTACAAAAAGGGGGTCCGCCAGTTGCCCATCCCTGCTGTAAACCAATCAAAACTCGTGTACTACCCATGGTACTATCTCTGCTGATCACGTCTGCCAATCATGTCATCGGTATCTAAGGTAGTAGATTGGTGACATCGAGAGAGCTCTGTCTGATAAACTGCTATCAGGTAAAATCTTTATTTATTTGTATAATCAAAACTATTTAGTTAAAGAAACGTGATATCATCAATGAAAGCTGTAAAATGACTCCCAACTTAGAACACAGCAACCTTAGTAATGTACTGTAGCTAGCTTGCTAGTTAGCTAGCTACAACAAGTAAATATGTTGCTAGCTAGCAGGAGCAGATCGCTTTATCACTAGCTAGCATGTCATTCCGGGAAAATAAGCATTTTAGCTTTTAGTTGATTCCAAGTAATAATTTAAGACCACAAAACTCTATAAGACAAGTAGTGTAAATCCACTAGTCATCAAGGCAGGACCCACTAATTTCATTCATACTGACAAACAGGAAATGCCACATTATTATGCCTGGGCTGCATGGGCTGATTCATTCCCCTGTGAGGAGAACCATCCTACTGCAGTTTGAACTAGCCCTGCCGTCACTATTTAGACATTGGGACAACATATGCATTTGCCCGTTTTCTTTTCTTTTCTGGATTTTGTCTTACACAATCTAGTGCATTTTAGAGTTAAAGACCACCCACTACAGATACACATGCTTGTTTGAGCGTCTTTATTCATTATTGAGCACGGTTACAGCTACAGTACCTTCGGAACGTATTCAGACCCCTTGACTTTTTCCACATTTTGTTAAGTTACAGCCTTATACTAAAATGTATTACATTGTTTTTTTCCCCTCATCAATCTACACACAATACCCCATAATAGTCAGATTACTATAATAGTTCTTTTAAAACGTTTACATGCTTTGCACGAAGAACGATTTCCCTAATAATCCTGTTTACATGGACACATCTGAAATCAGGATACCTGATGGGACTTTTGTTAATGCAGAAAATCGGCAATCAAAATAAACATTCTACCACAGTGACCATATAAAGTTTGTATGTGAAAACTATTTGTAAAATGCATACTTTAATTTTTTCCGAACTAATTTCACTTGCGCATAAGAGGGAGGCTTGCGCTACTGGTGCTAGCACATGCGCAGATCAAAATACACTGCTGGATGCCAATTAAGCTGTTTACATGTCCTAATAATTCAAAAGATTGCTCAGAAAACCATGTGTTTTAATCGGCGTATGCTTACTCAGAGGTTGACCTTACGCTGATTAAGAGAAGCAGAGTAAGGTGTTCACATGACATGGCTATTCCCATACTCGGCAAACTGCCATAAAATCGGTTTTATATCAAATGATTAGTGTGTATATAAACGTACTCATTGTCTCACTTTTGTCTCCCATTACAGTGGGGAGAACAAGTATTTGATAACCTGCAAAATCGGCAGTGTTTCCTACTTACAAAGCATGTAGAAGTCTGTAATTTTTTATCATAGGTACACTTCAACTGTGAGAGACGGAATCTAATTTGCATTTTATTTCATGACATAAGTATTTGATACATCAGAAAAGCAGAACTTAATATTTGGTACAGAAACCTTTGTTTGCAATTACAGAGATCATACGTTTCCTGTAGGTCTTGACCAGGTTTGCACACACTGCAGCAGGGATTTTGTCCCACTCCTCCATAAAGACATTCTTCAGATCCTTCAGGTTTCGGGGCTGTCGCTGGGCAATACGGACTTTCAGCTCCCTCCAAAGATTTTCTATTGGGTTCAGATCTGGAGACTGGCTAGGCCACTCCAGGACCTTGAGATGCTTCTTACGGAGCCACTCCTTAGTTGCCCTGGCTGTGTGTTTCAGGTCGTTGTCATGCTGGAAGACCCAGCCACGACCCATCTTCAATGCTCTTACTGAGGGAAAGAGGTTGTTGGCCAAGATCTCGCGATACATGGCCCCATCCATCCTCCCCTCAATACGGTGCAGTCGTCCTGTCCCCTTTGCAGAAAAGCATCCCCAAAGAATGATGTTTCCACCTCCATGCTTCATGGTTGGGATGGTGTTCTTGGGGCTGTACTCATCCTTCTTCTTCCTCCAAACACGGCGAGTGGAGTTTAGACCAAAAAGCTATATTTTTGTCTCATCAGACCACATGACCTTCTCCCATTCCTCCTCTGGATCATCCAGATGGTCATTGGCAAACTTCAGACGGGCCTGGACATGCGCTGGCTTGATCTTGCGTGCGCTGCAGGATTTTAATCCATGACGGCGTAGTGTGTTACTAATGGTTTTCTTTGAGACTGTGGTCCCAGCTCTCTTCAGGTCATTGACCAGGTCCTTCCGTGTAGTTTTGGGCTGATCCCTCACCTTCCTCATGATCATTGATGCCCCACGAGGTGAGATCTTGCATGGAGCCCCAGACCGAGGATGATTGACCGTCATCTTGAACTTCTTCCATTTTCTAATAATTGCGCCAACAGTTGTTGCTTCTCACCAAGCTGCTTGCCTATTGTCCTGTAGCCCATCCCAGCCTTGTGCAGGTCTACAATTTTATCCCTGATGTCCTTACACAGCTCTCTGGTCTTGGCCATTGTGGAGAGGTTGGAGTCTGTTTGATTGAGTGTGTGGACAGGTGTCTTTTATACAGGTAACGAGTTCAAACAGGTGCAGTTAATACAGGTAATGAGTGGAGAACAGGAGGGCTTCTTAAAGAAAAACTAACAGGTCTGTGAGAGCCGGAATTCTTACTGGTTGGTAGGTGATCAAATACTTATGTCATGCAATAAAATGCAAATTAATTACTTAAAAATCATACAATGTGATTTTCTGGATTTTTGTTTTAGATTCCGTCTCTCACAGTTGAAGTGTACCTATGATAAAAATTACAGACCTATACATGCTTTGTAAGTAGGAAAACCTGCAAAATCGGCAGTGTATCAAATATTTGTTCTCCCCACTGTATCTATTCACCAAGTCCTGAAGTTTGAACTAGCCCTGCCGTCACTATTTAGACATTGCGACCACATTTGCATTTGCCTGTCTTTTCTCTGTGGGTTTTGTCTTACACAGTCTTTTCAGGGCGGCAGATAGCTTAGCGGTTAAGAGCTTTGGGCCAGGTTTAAATCCCGGGCTGACTAGGAGAAAAATCAGTGGATGTGCCCTAGTCCCTCCTGTAAGTTGCTCTGGATAAGAGTGTCTGCTAAATGACTAAAATGTAAATGTAATGTACAGGTCTCTCTACATTGGTCAGCTACAGTACCTTCGGAACATATTCAGACCCCTTGACTTTTTCCACATTTTGTTAGGTTAAAGCCTTATACTAAAATGTATTACATTGTTCCCCCCCCCCCTCATCAATCTACACACAATACCCCATAACGACTAAGCAAAAATAGTTTAGAAATGTTGCTAATTTATTAAAAATAAAAACTGAAATATCACATTATTCTCTGCAGATCTTCTCAAGCTCTGTCAGATTGGATGGGGAGCGTTGCTGCACAGCTATTTTCAGGTCTCTCCAGAGATGCTTGATTGGGTTCAAGTCCGGGCTCTGGCTGGGCCACTCAAGGACATTCAGAGACTTGTCCCAAAGCCACTCCTGCGTTGTCTTGGCTGTGTGCTTAGGGTCGTTGTCCTGTCGGAAGGTGAACCTTCGCCCCAGTCTGAGGTCCCGAGCGCTCTGGAGCAGGTTTTCATCAAGGATCTCTGTACATTGCTCCGTTCATCTTTCCCTCGATCCTGACTAGTCTCCCAGTCCCCGCCGCTGAAAAACATCCCCACAGCATGATGCTGCCACCATCACGCTTCACCGTAGGGATGGTGCCAGGTTTCCCCCAGACATGACGCTTGGCATTCAGACCAAAGAGTTCAATCTTGCTTTCATCAGACAAGATAATCTTGTTTCTTATGGTCTGCGAGTCTTTAGGTGCCTTTTGGCAAAATCCAAGCAGGCTGTCATGTGCCTTTTACTGAGGAGTGGCTTCCGTCTGGCCACTCTACCATAAAGGCCTGATTGGTGGAGTGCTGCAGAGATGGTTGTCCTTGTGGAAGGTTCTCCCATCTCCACAGAGGAACTCTAGAGCACTGTCAGAGTGACCATTGGGTTCTTGGTAACCTTCCTGACCAAGGCCCTTCTCCCCTGATTGCTCAGTTTGGCCAGGCGGCCAGCTCTAGGAAGAGTCTTGGTGGTTCCAAACTTCTTCCATTTAAGAATGATGGAGGCCACTGTGTTCTTGGGGACTTTCAATGCTGCAGACATTTTCCATTACCCTTCCCCAGATCTGTGCCTTGACACAATCCTGTCTTGGAGCTCTACGGACAATTCCTTCAACCTCATGGCTTGGTTTTTGCTTTGACATGCACTGTCAACTGTGGGTCCTTATATAGACAGGTGTGTGTGTAACCGGTGTGAAATGGCTAGCTAGTTAGCATTTCAAATCGGTGACGTCATTCGCTCTGAGACCTTGAAGTAGTTGTTTCCCTTGCTGTGCAAGGGCCGCGGCTTTTGTGGAGCGACGGGTAACGGTGCTTCGAGGGTGACTGTTGTCGATGTGTGCAGAGGGTCCCTGGTTCAAGCCCAGGTAGGGGCGAGGAGAGGGATGGAAGCAACACTGTTACATGTGCCTTTCCAAATCATGTCCAATCAATTCAACTTACATTTTACATTTACATTTTAGTCATTTAGCAGACGCTCTTATCCAGAGCGACTTACAGTTAGTGAGTGCATACATTTTCATACTGGCCCCCCGTGGGAAACGAACCCACAACCCTGGTGTTGCAATCGCCATGCTCTACCAACTGAGCTACACAGGGCCTATTCCACAGGTGGACTCCAATCAAGTTGTAGAAACATCTCAAGGATGATCAATGGAAACAGGATGCACCTGAGCTCAATTTCTAGTCTCATAGCAAAGAGTCTGAATACTTATGTAAATAAGGTTTCTGTTTTTTTATTTGTAATAACTTTGCAAAAGCTGTTTTCGCTTTGTCATTATGGGGTATTGTGTGTAGATAGGATTTATATTTATTTAATCCATTTTAGAATAAGGCTGTAACGTAACAAAATGTGGAACAAGTCAAGGGGTCTGAATACTTTCCGAAGGCATTGGTGACCAGGGTGGGATCCTTTCGATACGCCTATGAGGCCTGGGCACACAAATGCTCCTAGAGAGAAGCGGGAATACTGAAGGATGCATTGATAACAGTTCTACAGTCTCCATCAGAGGCCCAGGCTTTTGGAATAGATGGTAAAGCTGTCATTTATGGACTGGGCCCTCCACGGCACTTGAAATATATAAATTGGTAGGTTACACTATATTTAGATATTTATTTTATTTACATACACATACAAAAATACAACATACAGACACACAAACATCACACCTTTCCAGACTCACCTGTTCTCAACCCCATCTCCAGTGCCTGCACTACTCTCTGCCAGATGTCCTCAAATTGCACCATTCTGGTCCTCAGTCTCCCATGCTCAATATTTAGATAATGAAGCATATGATTTTTCCATTGTCTTAACAATTGAGGATTGGTTGATTTCCAGTTAAGTATACGTTTTTTCAAGTTAATTGACGAGAATAGTATCGTCCCACCCATCGGGTATCTCACTGCACCCTTATAACATGTCTTGAAATATGCACAGACGGATTAAAAAGTAAATGTATATTGTAATACTTCTGACAGCCAACTTTGAACTCCGCCCATAACTTTGACTGTATAGTATTCCCAGAAGGCATGGATTAGTTTTACACTTCGGACATGACTGTCGTTGTGCTGTAGAATTTGTGAATTTTGTCTCTTGTATTAGTTTATACTGGATTAAGCATAAATTCTCGTTAACTGTCATTTCGTTAGTTATGTTCCAACATTCCCTCCATCTTGTGCCAATATCAGTTATTTTTAAGTCTTTTTTTCTAAGAGATTGTCAGTTGGGTATGCTCTCTGTAAGGTTTTGTGTATATCTTACCTATTATATGAATATACTTTTCTAACTCAAATTGGATTCCCTCAAGATTGCTCTGATGTCCAAAAGATTTCAAAATCGCAATTTCGTGATATGAAACTTAAAACTTCTAATACTTTGAGACACCTTTGCTATTTGTCTCCGTACTCAATAAATGGTTTAATACTATTTTTGATGGTGTTCTTTGTTCGAATGTATATGCATGAAACGTACATTATTGAAAACATGTCTCACACTCAGTCATAGTTAGTACAATAATGAATGGATTGTCAAGGTTTTGGCAGCATCAACTTTTGAGGTTAGTAGGAAAGTTATTCATTTAAACCACCTAAATATACTCAAATTCACTGAACATTTAGTAGCCCATTTGAAACTAACATTATTTTCCCAACTGATTTCTCTATAATCCTACAGGCACTATCATTTTCCATACTTTATATTCCAATGAATCCATTATTATGCATGCCCACCATGGTATTGGGCAGCTAGCTGCTATCTGGTTTAGAAATAAATAAATACAACTCTGGTTATCTTATTACAGAGCACATTGTACATTTTTTTTTTTTTTTTAAGATTATATTGCAAGGTATGCTATATGTATTGGCTAACAAGCATATGCAGCTGTCGTTTTTTAAAACCTCCATTCTAGTACATATGACACATTCACACGCGCTTTTATTTGGGTTTCTATGCAAAGTATATTGACTGTTTCTTTAAGCCTGCAGCTAGTTACTTGAAATTAAACATATAATCATGTCAACACATGAGTCAACAATTGAATTCACTGACAGGGAGATAGCTAATGAAACACAAATTGACATTTACAGTAGCTGGCTGGCTAGTCTATAATTGGCTGTGTTGAAATATACTTTTTATGAGAAAATGTGCAAGAATTGAAGGTGCCAACACATTTTTATAGTCATCATAAGAATGTTTTACTGTCATATCCAAAAAGAATCTGCTCTTTCCTCGTCGGGGATCAATCAACTTCACATTTAAAGGCTTCAGGCCACCATCTATCTGGGAAGCTTTCTCTTTGTAACACTGTCTGATCTCCAAATGAACATTGAGTCATGGGAAATATTTTTTATGACTGCCATCTCTGTGGTGAGGGGGTGTAGGAAACCACATCTTTCAAAGCAAAGACAAACTTTGTAAATCAGGTAATTGGGTATGACTGAATTGCGTGAAGGCACACATGAAGGAACCCCCAACACTCTCTGTAGCGGATTAAACCTCACATTGTTTTCCCCAGCCAGACCAAAACCCAGGGCACTGTGTTAAATCTGATTATGTGTCAATCTAAGCCTGGTTACAGAACCACACTATTCTCTCATAAGTAACCTGACTGAATAATAATTGCCAAGTGTATTTTCATACCCCATCTAATAGAGCTTCTATGGTCATGGTTTATAACAGTGTGATTCTTCACACTAGCCCTGTAGGAAAGACTGCACAACCTGAGTCCTTATCTGTGATCTGGAGTCTGCCAAATCGGCCCTAACTCCTGTCAGTTTATCTAATTCACATAAGTCATCCTCCCTCCCTGCCAAGGATGCCTCCTCCTCCATTGATAAGACTTAACCTCCTCTTACTTCTACCAGGGGAAACGTAAGTAACCATCATCAGGGTAGTTGATAACGTTGGAGCCTTGACTCCGGTCATATTTATGGTTAACAAATGCAATCAAATTAAGCACACGTAATAAAAGAGAGCGGGTACTGCAATAGCATTGCAATTATAATCGGTGATAAGGGAGAGTGATAAATTCAAGGAACTCTGAAAGTGAAATAACATTACCTTTACACGTCTTAATCAGAAGCGTAATCAGAAGTTAAAGTTTCAATAGATTTGTTGTGGTTTGGGGTTTGTGCCCTCGGCCCCAGACGATTATGTGCAGGGAGAAGTTGAGTGTCAGCCAAAGTTCAACACATGCCATGCCAGCCAGCTGGTCGACAGGGACACGTTACAGGGATCAGGGTATAAGAGGGGCAACTCTTAGCCAGAGGCCCAACAAAAACACCCAAAAATAAAATAAAATCGACAGTTGGGTTATGGCGCGAAATTGAATGCAACTGGACGAATCATGACGAAAGATAATGTTGTTGAAAGCCTGGGCAGAGGCTAAGTGCAGGGAATGGCAAATATTTCATATTCCTTTCTGGTGGAGGAGCAGAACAGGGGTGTGTGTGTGTGTGTGTGTAGCGTAGTGGGTAAGAGCGTTGTGCCAGTAACCGAAAGGTCGCTGGTTCTAATCCCCGAGCCTCCTAGGTGAATAATCTGTCGATGTGCCCTTAAGCAAGGCACTTAACCCTAATTGCTCCTGTAAGTCGCTCTGGATAAGAGCGTCTGCTAAATGACTAAAATGTAAATGTAAAAAATGTGTGTGTGTGTGTGTGTGACGTGCACATGATGGAGCAGTGACTGTCTGGTGAGGAACAGGCTGTCTTACCGTAGTGAGCTAGGTTATAGGCCTACATCATGGGCTGGATAGAATCAGTCATCAGAACTGGATAATAATAGCTTTATTTGTCTCATAAAATAATCAAAAAATATTGTAAAGCTGTGATTGAGAATAGCCTATACCTAGGCTATAGATTTTCATTCTAGTTATTTTTGAAAGCCACAACAACTTCAGAACATCACCTTCGTGGGCTAGAATATTTGGGAAATAAAGTTGAAGTTATGAACAGTATCGGTCTTAAAGCTTTTATGACAGGCTTAGTAGGAGGATAGGTTATTGGCCATTTGCCTTTCAACCTTGCATGGAGGGATTTTCCCAGCTCCCATAGAAAATGTATTTCTTAATAAGCTTAAACTTTTCATTCGATTTGTCTATTGATATTGTTTGTTCTCTCTCATTGTTTGTTCTATTCAAATAACTTTGAGATGGTACTCCCTCACATTAACTCCGTTACATTAATTGGCGCTTTCAAGAAATCCCGCTATGCCCTCCGACGAACCATCAAACAGGCAAAGCATCAATACAGGACTAAGATTGAATCGTTCTACACCGGCTCCGACGGTTGTCGGATGTGGCAGGGCTTGCAAACTATTACGGACTACAAAGGGAAGCACAGCTGCGAGCTGCCCAGTGACATGAGCCTACCAGACGAGCTAAATCACTTCTATGCTAGCTTCGAGGCAAGCAACACTGAAGCATGCATGAGAGCATCAGCTGTTCCGGATGACTATGTGATCACGCTCTCCGTAGCCGATGTGAGTAAGACTTTTAAACAGGTCAACATTCACAAGGCCGCAGGGCAAGACGGATTACCAGGATGTGTACTTCGAGCATGTGCTGACCAACTGGCAAGTGCCTTCACTGACATTTTCAACCTGTCCCTGACTGAGTCTGTAATGCCAACATGTTTCAAGCAGACCACCATAGTCCCTGTGCCCAAGAACACTAAGTTAACCTGCCTAAATGACTACCGACCCGTAGCACTCACGTCTGTAGCCATGAAGTTCTTTGAAAGGCTGGTCATGGCGCACATCAACACAATTTTCCCAGAAACCCTAGACTACCGCCCCAACAGATCCACAGATGATGCAATCTCTATTGCAATCCACACTGCCCTTTCCCACCTGGACAAAAGGAACACTTACGTGAGAACACTATTCCTTGACTACAGGTCAGTGTTCAACCATAGTGCCCTCAAAGCTCATCACTAAGCTGACCCTATGACTAAACACCTCCCTCTGCAACTGGATCCTGGACTTCCTGACGGGCCGCCCCCAGGTGGTAAGGGTAAGTAACAACACATCTGCCACGCTGATCCTCAGCACGGGGGCCCCTCAGAGGTGCGTGCTCAGTCCCCTCCTATACTCCCTGTTCACCCATGACTGCATGGCCAAGCACGACTCCAACACCATCATTAAGTTTGCCGACAACACAACAGTGGTAGGCCTGATCACCGACAACGATGAGACAGCCTATAGGGAGGAGGTCAGAGATCTGGCCGTGTGGTGCCAGGATAACAACCTCTCCCTCAACGTGATCAAGACAAAGGAGATGATTGTGGACTACAGGAAAAGGAGGACAGAGCACGCCCCCATTCTCATCTACGGGGCTGTAGCGGAGCAGGTTGAGAGCTTCAAGTTCCTTGGTGTCCACATCACCAACAAACTATCATGGTCCAAACACACCAAGACAGTTGTGAAGAGAGCACGACAAAGCCTATTCCCCCTCAGGAGACAGAAAAGATTTGGCATTGGTCCTCAGATCCTCAAAAAGTTATACAGCTGCACCATCGAGAGCATCCTGACTGATTGCATCACTGCCTGGTATGGCAACTTCTCGGCCTCCGACCGCAAGGCACTACAGAGGGTAGTGCGTACGACCCAGTACATCACTGGGGCCAAGCTTCCTGCCATCCAGGACCTCTATACCAGGCGGTGTCAGAGGAAGGCCCTAAAAATTGCCAAAGACTCCAGCCCTCCTAGTCATAGACTGTTCTTTCTGCTTCCGCACGGCAAGCGGTACCGGAGCGCCAAGTCTAGGTCCAAAAGGCTTCTTAACAGCTTCTACCCCCAAGCCATAAGACTCCTGAACAGCTAATCAAATGGCTGCCCCTACATTCAAATATCTTTCCCTCACTTAACGGTCCACTACCACTTAGTAGCATTGTGTTGATAATTTCCTTCATAGCCCAACAACAGTGAACAATGGACACGCTGGACAGAAAGCATGTGAGAGAATGAGAGACTTACAGACATCAAGCGCCTCGTCCGAGCCGTCTGGGCAGTCCTTCTCTCCATCACAGCGCCAGCCCTTGGAGATACACGTCACCTGGTCCTTACACACAAACTGCTTCGGACTGCACGTCTTTGGGGCTGAAACACACAAGACACAGGTATTAACTAACAATAAAAGTCTGTAGCAGATAACACTCTGTAGCAGCAAACACAAAACACAATGTTGAGTACAAAGTGTGTTGCATGTTGGTTGTTAGAGAAGGCAAAGAAACCTCAATAATTGTGAACTGCATAACTAAGAGTGTTAGGTAAAAATATTAAAAGGGTGTCAGACAGACATCCCATAATACTTGTTGCATAATAAAAAGGAGAAGAAAGTTGAATCATCGATAAATAAATGTTATTTCAGATTGATAGGTGAAAACTTAGTCAAATGCAGTTTTTCTGTTGATGGACGTTTCTATTTCTGTAGAGTCATCTGGCTGTTAGAATGAAGGCCTAGGCAGCTTTGAATCTCAACAATCAAAACCGGGACTAATTGGGCTCAGAGAAAGTTATCCTGATGATTGGCAGCTCTTTAGTGGAAGGGATCGAGAGCGGTCACACACAGACACAGGCACTCACACAGGCACAGGCAGGCAGACAGGCACACACAGAGAGCGAGAGAGAACGGCTTCCGGCCTTGTATTCCTTTGCGTCGGCTTGCTCCCAAATATCCAGGTCAGTGTTCCCAGACCAACAGCAGTGATGCAACACATCTCCAAGCTATCAAAGGACATCTTGTTCCGTAAGCCCCCCACCCCTCCTCAACCCTCCTCACCCCACCACCTAAAAAAAGTAAAAAATAAAAATAAAAAAAAAGACAGTCCCTTATCAAGAGCCAAAAGGGGGAAAGTATTCAATGCCGCACACCACCTCAAATCCTCTCCTGTGCACATACACACATATAACACGTGCACACACATACATACTAAACAGCCTAGTTGTCTAGTCTAGGAGGGCCAAGCACATGGGGGCTTGGAAGCTAGTGAAATAAACATTAGGAATGCTGATCTAAAAAGCCAGTCAGGAAAAGTGGGGCTAGTGCTGAGCGATAGGCTTGGGAGTTATACCATATATCGGGGTATTTGGAAAAAGCCACTGGATGGTTTTTCAATACCGTTAAAACAATGTCTTATCACAACTAGGAAATAACACATATGGAATCATGTAGTAACCAAAAAAATGTTTAACAAATCAAAATTAATGTTGTATTTGAGCTTCTTCAAATAGACACCCTTTGCCTTGATGACGGCTTTGCACACTCTTGGCATTCTCTCAACCAGCTTCACCTGGAATGCTTTTTCAACAGACTTGAAGGAGTTCACACATATGCTGAGCACTTTTTTGTTGGCTGCTTTTCCTTCACTCTGCGGTCCGACTCATCCCAAACCATCTCAATTGTGGAGGCCAGGTCATCTGATGCTGCACTCCATCACTTTACTTCTTGGTAAAATAGCCCTTACACAGCCTGGAGGTGTGATGGGTAATTTACCTGTTGAAAAACAAATGATAGTCCCACTAAGCCCAAACCAAATGGGATGGCGTATCGCTGCAGAATGCTGTGGTAGCCATGCTGGTTGTGTGCCTTGAATTCTAAATAAAATCACTGACAGTGTCACCAGCAAAGCACCCCCACACCATAACACCTCCTCCATGCTTTACGGTGGGAAATACATATGCGGAGATCATCCGTTCACCCACACCGCATCTCACAAAGACACGGCGGTTGGAACCAAAAATCTCCAATTTGGACTCCAGACCAAAGGACACATTTCCACCGGTCTAATGTCCATTGCTCGTGTTTCTTAGCCCAAGCAAGTCTCTTCTTCTTATTGGTATCCTTTGTAGTGGTTTCTTTGCAGCAATTCGACCATGAAGGCCTGATTCACGTAGTCTCCTCTGAACAGTTGATGTTGAGATGTGTCTGTTACTTGAACTCTGTGAAGCATTTATTTGGGCTGCAATTTCTTAGGCTGGTAACTCTAATGAACTTATCCTCTTCAGCAGAGGTAACTCTGGGTCTTCCATTCCTGTGGCGGTCCTCATCAGAGCCAGTTTCATCATAGTGCTTTATGTTTTTTGCGACTGCGCTTGAAGAAACTTTCAAAGTTCTTGAAATGTTCCAGATTGACTGACCTTCATGTCTTAAAGTAATGATGGACTGTCATTTCTCTTTGCTTATTTGAGCTGTTCTTGCCATAATATGGACTTGGTCTTTTACCAAATAGGGCTATCTTCTGTATACCCCCCCCTACCTTGTCACAACACAACTGATTGGCTCAAATGCATTAAAGAAATTAACTTTTAAAAGGCACACCTGTTAATTGAAATGCATTTCAGGTGACTACCTCATGAAACTGGTTGAGAGAATGCCAAGAGTGTGCAAAGCTGTCATTAAGTGAAAGGGTGGCTATTTTAAGAATCTCAAATATAAAATATATTTTGATTTGTTTAACACTTTTTTGGTTACTACATGATTCCATATGTGTTATTTCCTAGTTTTGACATCTTTACTATTATTCTACAATGTAGAAAATAGTAAAAATAAAGAACAACCCTTGAATGAGTAGGTGTTCTAAAACTTTTGACCAGTAATGAACATTTGAATATTTGTAGCCATTCAAGTAAATACCTGCAGTCAACTTGTGCAATACATTATGGGATAAGGAACATTGCATTCTTCATTTCATCGGTCACATTATTATGTAGTTTATGGTAGTCCCAAGTCATGTGGGGTTTGTTTACAAGCACACAACGACAAGAAACCAGAGTCTTGTGAGTCACTCACCGTCATGCAGCATGGGCTAGGTGATTTTATTACAGTATGGAATTCACAACTAAATGTTTGCCAGCTAGATATCTTATAACAATTAAGTTAGCTGTCTTAAATGTGCTAAATGCTCTGCAGTTGTGCATTTGGTTTGCTAATTTAGTATCTAGTTAGCTATCTAGCTAAGTGGTTAGCTTCTTCCAAAATCAAGCATTCTCTTGGTAACTGCAGAGAATCCCCTCCTGGATCAAGAGCCTTGCTAGCTAATATTAGTTTTGTGCGTGCAGCAAACTTTGAGTAGCGTGTTTGAGTTACTTGTATAGTTTAGGCCAGAAACTGTACAAAATGTTTGCAATGTGCTTGTTAGCATTTACAACAGACAGTGTTGTAATAGATAAAGCAGATTGCGTTCATTTCTCCCGTTAGATAATGTTTCATTATGAAGCTTACCGGTACTAGTTTCCCAAAACAGCAGTTTGAGCCATCAAGTAAGTTTGTTTACAAAAAAGCACAATGAGCAAAATGGGAGTTTCCTGAGGTGAGTCACTCCTGCAGCGCAACTTAAGTGAGGTGATCAAGTTACACTTGTATGAAATTCACTACTAATGTTTGCCAGCTATACAGTGGGGAGAACAAGTATTTGATACACTGCCGATTTTGCAGGTTTTCCTACTTACAAAGCATGTAGAGGTCTGTAATTTTTATCATAGGTACACTTCAACTGTGAGAGGCAGAATCTAAAACAAAAATCCAGAAAATCACATTGCAAATTAATTACTTAAAAATCATACATTTTATTGCATGACATAAGTATTTGAAACATCAGAAAAGCAGAACTTAATATTTGGTACAGAAACCTTTGTTTGCAATTACAGAGATCATATGTTTCCTGTAGGTCTTGACCAGGTTTGCACACACTGCAACAGGGATTTTGGCCCACTCCTCCATACAGACCTTCTCCAGATCCTTCAGGTTTCGGGGCTGTCGCTGGGCAATAAGGACTTTCAGCTCCCTCCAAAGATTTTCTATTGGGTTCAGGTCTGGAGACTGGCTAGGCCACTCCAGGACCTTAAGATGCTTCTTACGGAGCCACTCCTTAGTTGCCCTGGCTGTGTGTTTCGGGTCGTTGTCATGCTGGAAGACCCAGCCACGACCCATCTTCAATGCTCTTACTGAGGGAAGGAGGTTGTTGGCCAAGATCTCGCAATACATGGCCCCATCCATCAATACGGTGCAGTCGTCCTGTCCCCTTTGCAGAAAAGCATCCCCAAAGAATGATGTTTCCACCTCCATGCTTCACGGTTGGGATGGTGTTCTTGGAGTTGTACTCATCCTTCTTCTTCCAAACACGGCGAGTGGAGTTTAGACCAAAAAGCTATATTGTTGTCTCATCAGACCACATGACCTTCTCCCATTCCTCCTCTGGATCATCCAGATGGTCATTGGCAAACTTCAGACGGGCCTGGACATGCGCTGGCTTGAGCTTGCGTGCGCTGCAGGATTTTAATCCATGACGGCGTAGTGTGTTACTAATGGTTCTCTTTGAGACTGTGGTCCCAGCTCTCTTCAGGTCATTGACCAGGTCCTGCCGTGTAGTTTTGGGCTGATCCCTCACCTTCCTCATGATCATTGATGCCCCACGAGGTGAGATCTTGCATGGAGCCCCAGACCGAGGGTGATTGACCGTCATCTTGAACTTCTTCCATTTTCTAATAATTGCGCCAACAGTTGTTGCCTTCTCACCAAGCTGCTTGCCTATTGTCCTGTAGCCCATCCCAGCCTTGTGCAGGTCTACAATTGTATCCCCGATGTCCTTACACAGCTCTCTGGTCTTGGCCATTGTGGAGAGGTTGGAGTCTGTTTGATTGAGTGTGTGGACAGGTGTATGTTATACAGGTAACGAGTTCAAACAGGTGCAGTTAATACAGGTAATGAGTGGAGAACAGGAGGGCTTCTTAAAGAAAAACTAACAGGTCTGTGAGAGCCGGAAATCTTACTGGTTGGTAGGTGATCAAATACTTAGGTGTCATGCAATAAAATGCAAATTAATTCCTTAAAAATCATACAATGTGATTTTCTAGATTTTTGTTTTAGATTCCGTCTCTCACAGTTCTGTACCTATGATAAAAATTACAGACCTCTACGTGCTTTGTAAGTAGGAAAACCTGCAAAATCGGCAGTGTATCAAATACTTGTTCTCCCCACTGTATGTGTGTGTATATATATATATATATATATATATATATATATACACACACACACATACATATACACACAGTGGGGAAAAAAAGTATTTAGTCAGCCACCAATTGTGCAAGTTCTCCCACTTAAAAAGATGAGAGAGGCCTGTAATTTTCAGCATAGGTACACGTCAACTATGACAGACAAAATGAGAAAAAAATATCCAGAAAATCACATTGTAGGATTTTTAATGAATTTATTTGCAAATTATGGTGGAAAATAAGTATTTGGTCAAACAAAAGATTCTCCATACTTTGTTGTATACCATTTGTTGGCAATGACACAGGTCAAAGGTTTTCTGTAAGTCTTCACAAGGTTTTCACACACTGTTGCTGGTAGTTTGGCCCATTCCTCCATGCAGATCTTCTCTAGAGCAGTGATGTTTTGGAGCTGTCGTTGGGCAACAGACTTTCAACTCCCTCCAAAGATGTTCTATGGGGTTGAAATCTGGAGACTGGCTAGGCCACTCCAGGACCTTGAAATGCTTCTTACGAAGCCACTCCTTCGTTGCCCGGGCGGTGTGTTTGGGATCATTGTCATGCTGAAAGACCGAGCCACGTTTCATCTTCAATGCCCTTGCTGATGGAAGGAGGTTTTCACTCAAAATCTCACGATACATGGCCCCATTCATTCTTTCCTTTACACGGATCAGTCGTCCTGGTCCCTTTGCAGAAAAACAGCCCCAAAGCATGATGTTTCCACCCCCATGCTTCACAGTAGGTATGGTGTTCTTTGGATGCAACTCAGCATTCTTTGTCCTCCAAACACGACGAGTTGAGCTTTTACCAAAAAGTTCTATTTTGGTTTCATCTGACCATGTGACATTCTCCCAATCCTCTTCTGGATCATCCAAATGCACTCTAGCAAACTTCAGATGGGCCTGGACATGTACTGGCTTAAGCAGAGGGACACTTCTGGCACTGCAGGATTTGAGTCCCTGGCGGCGTAGTGTGTTACTGATGGTAGGCTTTGTTACTTTGGTCCCAGCTCTCTGCAGGTCATTCACTAGGTCCCCCTGTGTGGTTCTGGGATTTTTGCTCACCGTTCTTGTGATCATTTTGACCCCACGGAGCCCCAGATCGAGGGAGATTATCAGTGGTCTTGTATGTCTTCCATTTCCTAATAATTGCTCCCACAGTTGATTTCTTCAAACCAAGCTGCTTACCTATTGCAGATTCAGTCTTCCCAGCCTGGTGCAGGTCTACAATTTTGTTTCTGGTGTCCTTTGACAGCTCTTTGGTCTTGGCCATAGTGGAGTTTGGAGTGTGACTGTTTGAGGTTGTGGACAGGTGTCTTTTATACTGATAACAAGTTCAAACAGGTGCCATTAATACAGGTAACGAGTGGAGGACAGAGGAGCCTCTTAAAAGAAGAAGTTACAGGTCTGTGAGTGCCAGAAATCTTGCTTGTTTGTAGGTGACCAAATACTTATTTTCCACCATAATTTGCAAATAAATTCATTAAAAATCCTACAATGTGATTTTCTGGATTTCTTTTTCTTAATTTGTCTGTCATAGTTGACGTGTACCTATGATGAAAATTACAGGCCTCTCTCATCTTTTTAAGTGGGAGAACTTGCACAATTGGTGGCTGACTAAATACTTTTTTCCCCCACTGTATATATATATATAAAAACTATTAAGTTAACTAAGATGTGCCAAATAATTTCTCTCCAGCTGGGTTTTGCTAACTTGCTAATGTTAGCTAAGTGGCTAACGTTAGCTTCGAAGATCTAGCTTCTTGGTAACAGCAGCAGAGACAATCCCCTCCTGGATTAATATCCCTGCTGCCTAATATTTATTTTGTGCGTGCTGCAAACTGCGTTTTGAGATACTTGCACAACTTTATGAGCTGGGTTGTCTGTCAGAAGTAAAATGTACGCATGTGCTCATTAGCATTTACCTAGCATCCGCTATGATAATTCCTTAGTACTTGTTAGCATTTTGTTAGCATTCTGGGGAGGGGTTTACATTTGGAAAAACAATAGCACCCCTTGTGTGCACTACCGTTAATACTGTATATCCCGGGATGGCACAGGAATGGTACGAAGGTATGGAAATATGGATACCGCCCAAACCTACTGAGCTATTAACCAAATATTTGTTGTTGGTTTTTTTTTTTTTGGGGGGGGGGGGGGGGGTTATTAAACAACTAATTGACGTTGGTTCAATTACTTGAATTCCATTTAGTTCTGGTTTTTTGTGAGCCCAACGCGCAGTTTCTCTAGGGAGAAATTAAATAATTCACGAGATAAATTAAGTCCACAACTATATGGGCCGCTGGGCATAAGAGAGTTGTAGTTTTCATTAAACAAATATTCAACCTATGTTCTTCTTTGGTATTATAGCGGTCCACAAACAAATGTTATAGGTGCATGAAGCCACCTACTGTATTGGCTGTGTATCAGCCTACTATTCTGTACTATGAATTCATTACACATTGTGAAAAAAATGCCCTACCAACTAACCCTACACTGATTAAAACCTCATCACTATTCCACTACATTGGCCCCATCTGATCCTACACCAAGTCAGCAGACTGGGAGGATGGGACACTATCGTTCAAAACACCTTGTAACTCTACTGCAGTAAAATATTGTACACCCAAGTACTGCCACCCAATCTATCCTCTGATTTACATTCCATTCCTGCGGTACAGTTGACAACCATGGCCATGAACACCAAAACAACTACCTTACTGAAGCACGTTATTCTTATCACTATTGACCTTGGCCTACTCACAGGGATCCTCTTAGGATCCCTCATCCTGGACCGTTCGTCCTCTACTACTCTATTCACTGCCTCAGCATATGACACCTTCTGCACTACTCTGATCCTGGCAACCTCAACCTGCCTTTCTCTCACCGGACACCTCTGATCTCCAGTCCCTACAGTTTACAGACAACTTTTTCCACCGATACTACACATTCCTTTGTCTCATGTCCTCCTGCACACTTCTCACATCTAGGAATCTCCCTCCTACACACTCCTGCCACATGACCATAAGCTTGACACGACAAACTCTCTCACGGGATAACTGACACATCTTAACTTGACTTTATCTGGTAAAAACTCTGCATCAAAACCCAGTAGTACGGACAGTGTCTTCTACGTTTCACCACGCCCTCCACCAGGTCTCTGTCGCACCAAACAGCGGGTGTCACAAACTCCGGGAACCTTCGACTTCAGTTGGCCCTCAACACTTCAAGCCACTCCAGTTATCACTACTTTCAACGGCGCCCTGCTCTAGAGAGGAAGGCAAGTCACAGTTCTTGTCCCCAGTCAGGTTGTGCGGCACAAATCTACACAATTCCACTTCGAGTCACTTTCACCGGCCCAACATTCCCCAACTTCTTCTCCACCGAACCTGACACCAGAAGACAAGGAACCATTCTCTCCAAGAATCTCACTCCCACTAGGCAAAAATCATCTTTATCACCATCGGGACGAGGTTCAAACTCGCCAGTCTTCACCACACTTCTCGTCATGTTCAATTTCCTTCTGCAGCACTCCATATTTACTCTTAATATGTTCCAGTTTCTTCCTTTTTCCCCCCTGCCTGCCTTCTTACCAACCTCAATGAGTTCCCCTGACTCCATCTCAAAGTCCAACAACCATTCGGGCGTACCCGCCATCTTGTGACCGGGCACTGTCTTCAACCTAGTTCAGCGCAGAAACGTGGTAATTAACTACAATCCACTGTGCCTGTTCTTTTCCGGCTCGGACACAGATGGATAAACTTTTACGCCTGCTACGTTAGGTTACATACACAGACCACATACGTCGCCGCATGAGAGAGGAATGTACACAACGACGAGAGAGCGAGGGATAGAGAATTTGTGAAATAAATTTACTTTTTCAGATGAAAAAAACCCAGAATGTCAACACAGAAGTCTGATTTCCTAAAGTTATTCTACCCTTTTAGCATATGTATTTAGCCTATACTGAACAAGTCAGAGGATTATTATGAGTGTGACACAGCATCAAGGGAGGCTCTACACCCGGCCTACTGTGTTCAACAAAAAGAGAGGGTATATGGGGTGAGGTAACTAGTCTCTCCTGTTGGCTACATCTCCACTCAGCTGACTGCCAGTGAAGTATTAGTGCCTTCCCTCCCCTCAACCAGTACACTTTAGTTTTTCTTAAAACAGAAAAGTCTTATTAGAGAAATGTGAAAAAGAGTCCCCCAGATTCCAGAATATTATTTCCCTCTAAGGTGCAGCCAAATGGTCTGCTAGTCTTCCAGGTGACCACTGACTGAAACATTCAGTTTGTTTGTTTTCATCAAATAAACAGGGGCCTTGTAGGGTTATTTTAGTGCATTGAACTGGCGAGCTCCTAAGGTGAAAGGGGTCTTTATATGGCTCTCTGGCACTGGAGTATACACATGAACACACACATTCTAAACATGCATGCACAAACAGAAGTCTGACTCTGACATGCAGATATTTTTTTCTGCGCATCCTCCTCTTCCTGATAGTGCTACCGTCACCTCAACCTGACTCACTACATCTAGTGTCTGCCTCTGTATCTCCATTCTCTCTCCCAAAGGTCACGCCTTATCCCGGAATTAATAATGAAATGCAACCAGGCTTGTGTAAAAGGAGCTCTTATTTGATATGTGTTTGTTTGTTTGGGAGGAGGCTACGGTAGACACCACTAGCAGAGACAAGCCAGGCCAGGCACCTCCCATCTCCATTAACTTCCTGTATGTGAACGCTGTTTTCTGTGAGAGGGCCTACAGAGAGCAACTGTCATGCTTGTAACAGCAGTGTGTGTGTGTAACAACTCTCCCAGACAGTAATGGCTGTAGGATTAAACCTGTGTGTTCTAGCAGCAGCTGCTTCAGACACGACTCAACAAGCAGCTGACAGGAAGCCACCGGGGAGAGCAGGAAGTGGGTCAGGAGGTTAGTTAGCTACTGTAGCAGACGTTACTGTACTACTATTGGGACTGTTGTGACCAGCAGGGATGTTCTAAAAGGGAGGAAGAGACAATAGGTAAGAGAATGGTGACAATAATGACTGAGTATTTCCTGGGTATTTCATATTAGAACTGATAAGTAAAATGAGTATTGTTCATTCTGGATGGCGATGCTGGTTAAGTAACCTACATGAATGAATAAATTATGGAATGGGCAAACTGGTGGATAACATCCAAGTGGCTAAAGGGGAAAGACGGGGGGTTAGGGCGGACAAAGTGGAGAGAAAAGAAACAGAACAGGGGAAAGAAGGAGAGAAGACAAAAGAAGGTATAGGAAGAGCGCCAAGGCGAGACAGCAAGTGGGTCCATCGATGTTCCACTACTGACCAGTAGGAGCAGGAGATAAAGGCCAGCTCAGGCCAGGGGAGAAGGGGGGCTGAGGCAGGAGAAGGAGGGGGTAGTTGAGATGGGACCGGAAAGGGGAATGTCACACTTGCTATCAATGAGCCGTCCGCCTCTCCACGTTGTTTACCCAACTGGAGGTGCGTGAAAACGGTCCGGGTTACCACCATTTGGGCTGAATAACCACTCATCCTCCACCACTGTCCACACAGTCACCCAGGAAGGCCTCAATAAGGCTGGAGAGGAAGCACCCTCTCAAGTCAAACAGCATTCTCTCCTACAGCCACCTCAGCCACAGGACCCATTTCCTCCAGTGACCACAGCACAGCACTATAAATAAATAAAACTAACTAACAAACAGGCGCTGCACCAGGGAACCCACCAACACAGGGCCAGATCAAGAAGGGTACAGCCACTACACTACACAGGCCAGGAGACAAAGACAACAGTCAGGCCTACTGTACCACTCCACTTACACAGCCAATGATGAGAGATACTGGATGTCTTAAAGTAGGCTTCAATCAACTCTAGAGAGCACTGGTGGAAGGTAATTATAAAAATGTAAGTAACTGGAAATGTTGCAGTGGTCAGAGTAAATTGGAAACTATATTTTGAATGGTTTCATTTAATACCAATAGGCCCTCTGAAGTCATGACTCATTTAGGGAAACATTTTATAAAATGTATGAATTCAGAATTTCCTTGTCTCTTGTGTTTACTTTATCCATCTAGTCAAGATTGTACTTCAAAATCAGTAGTGACACTCAAACATCCAGTCATCAAAGCTGGCATTTGTCCCAAAGTAGATAAGACCGGCAGACAGACATAATATAGCTCACTCACCAGACAGAAATGGTTACTATACCCCAAGCAGTCACCAAGACCCGCCAGCACCATCCTTATTGACAATGTCACTGTGGGTTAGCCTAGACAAAGTACAGTAGATGTTGACTGGGAGCTTTGATCACCTGCAGCCAGTCAGCCAGTGAC
Organism: Coregonus lavaretus; assembly: GCF_964263955.1. NCBI lineage: Eukaryota > Metazoa > Chordata > Actinopteri > Salmoniformes > Salmonidae > Coregonus > Coregonus lavaretus. The sequence goes on from NC_139995.1 coordinate 34,417,897, forward strand.
TCAGACTCACCCTCATACGCTACAGTTAGTCTCACCTCATTAACCCTAGCCTGTAATCACAGGAGACTGTTCTAATGACAGAGCAGGCTGGACCGCTATTGTCCCCGTTTGTGTACTCTATGGAAGTGAATGTGTGTGTGGGTATGTGTATACTGGACAGGTCTTTACATGACTGCAGCTGGTTTCCATTTGCGTACATACACACTACTGCTTAGATAAACTTCCTGAGAGAAAACCGGCTGCATTATCGTCCAGACCGCCTGAGAGGGAGATTCTTAGCTATGGTCCATTGTTATTGGGATTGTCTCTGAAATGTAGGCAGTACACAATGTGTACTGATAATAAAAAAGCTGGCATGGATACAAGACACCAGGTGTGTGACTGGAGTCTGAGAAGCAAGCCAGCGTGGCCATTAAATGGTTTCAATGACTGTTGATGGGTATAGGGTCCTGTGAAGATAGCATGTACTGTACTACATTTTATCGGAGACAGAACACTAGACAGAGTAAATAAATCAAATCCTAAATATGTCTTGGTGTTATTTAACAAGTGATAAAACTTACGTTTGCAAATATTTGAAGGAGACAAGGAGTCTTACAGTGAGGGAAAAAAGTATTTGATCCCCTGCTGATTTTGTACGTTTGCCCACTGACAAAGAAATGATCAGTCTATAATTTTAATGGTTGGTTTATTTGAACAGTGAGAGACAGAATAACAACAAAAAAATCCAGAAAACGCATGTCAAAAATGTTAGATTTGCATTTTAATGAGGGAAATAAGTATTTGACCCCCTCTCAATCAGAAAGATTTCTGGCTCCCAGGTGTCTTTTATACAGGTAACGAGCTGAGATTAGGAGCACACTCTTAAAGGGAGTGCTCCTAATCTCAGTGTGTTACCTATATAAAAAGACACCTGTCCACAGAAGCAATCAATCAGATTCCAAACTCTCCACCATGGCCAAGACCAAAGAGCTCTCCAAGGATGTCAGGGACAGGATTGTAGACCTACACAAGGCTAGAATGGGCTACAAGACCATCGCCAAACAGCTTGGTGAGAAGGTGACAACAGTTGGTGCGATTATTCGCAAATGGAAGAAACACAAAATAACTGTCAATCTCCCTCGGCCTGGGGCTCCATGCAAGATCTCACCTCGTGGAGTTGCAATGATCATGAGAACGGTGAGGAATCAGCCCAGAACTACACGGGATGATCTTGTCAATGATCTCAAGGCAGCTGGGACCATAGTCACCAAGAAAACAATTGGTAACACACTATGCCGTGAAGGACTAAAATCCTGCAGCGCCCGCAAGGTCCCCCTGCTCAAGAAAGCACATATACAGGCCTGTCTGAAGTTTGCCAATGAACATCTGAATGATTCAGAGAACTGGGTGAAAGTGTTGTGGTCAGATGAGACCAAAATCAAGCTCTTTGGCATCAACTCAACTCGCCGTGTTTGGAGGAGGAGGAATGCTGCCTATGACCCCAAGAACACCATCCCCACCGTCAAACATGGAGGTGGAAACATTATGCTTTGGGGGTGTTTTTCTGCTAAGGGGACAGGACAACGTCACCGCATCAAAGGAACGATGGACGGGGCCATGTACCGTCAAATCTTGGGTGAGAACCTCCTTCCCTCAGCCAGGGCATTGAAAATGGGTCGTGGATGGGTATTCCAGCATGACAATGACCCAAATCACACGGCCAAGGCAACAAAGGAGTGGCTCAAGAAGAAGCACATTAAGGTCCTGGAGTGGCCTAGCCAGTCTCCAGACCTTAATCCCATAGAAAATCTGTGGAGGGAGCTGAAGGTTCGAGTTGCCAAACGTCAGCCTCGAATCCTTAATGACTTGGAGAAGATCTGCAAAGAGGAGTGGAACAAAATCCCTCCTGAGATGTGTGCAAACCTGGTGGCCAACTACAAGAAACGTCTGACCTCTGATTGCCAACAAGGGTTTTGCCACCATGTACTAAGTCATGTTTTGCAGAGGGGTAAAAAAAATACAAATCAATTTATAACATTTTTGAAACACGTTTTTCTGGATTTTTTTGTTGTTATTCTGTCTCTCGCTGTTCAAATAAACCTATCATTAAAATTATAGACTGATCATGTTTTTGTCAGTGGGCAAACTTACAAAATCAGCAAGGGATCAAATACTTTTTTCCCCTCACTGTAGCACCTCTGAACAGTTTCGGCAGTCAATCTCTTTTGTGTTCACACAGCAAAGACCTTGGAAGTTGTCAGCCACTCAGCATTGTTAAAATACTACAAACCAGAAGGTGGCAGTAGCATTGTTTGGCTATGCATATCTGTGCGTATTGCTTATGGTCTAGATTGTAAGCTATATGCACTAATGTGGCTATTTTATAGAAAGCCCTTGTTTTTTAAAACCTAGCAAGATGACGAAGAAATTATTTAATTAACTCTACATAGCTAGCTAGCTAGCATATTCACTAGCTAGCACAACATAGCTAACTGGATAGCTAAGGACACTGGACTAACTCGGCAGCTAACACAGGCAGCTGTTTCATGGAAACTAGCTAATATATTGTGATTTATTAATATGTCAATACTAGCTACAGTGGTTAGCTAGCTTGGAAGAAGTATTTAGTGTTGTATGCAATGCGTCTGTGCACTTAGCTAGCTATCATCCCATAGCCTACACTGCATATGAAGTGTGACTGGCTTATCTGTGGATGTATAGCGAAAATGCCCTCTTTTTTCCTTATTTTTTCCCTTGCGCTCTCGGATTGGCTCAGTCAAGTTGAAGAGCATTACATTTCTAAAAGTAGCAGCAGGTACCGCTTTTGTTCTAGCAAGACAAGGAACTGTGATAAGTACCTATTGGCAGTCTATCGGCAGTGAGATTCTCTGTGTGTTTCATGCTTTACATCAGGGGGAAAGAAACAACTTGAGTTGTGTGTAATCCCTCCCATCATGAACTCCTCTTGGCTAGCCTTACAGTTCCAGCCTCCTTTTCAGACACACAAATCTAAAAAACAGCACTTTCCCATTCACAGGAGAGAGAAAGAAAGAGCCAAGTGCTCAGATACATCTACCACTCCTGCCAAAAATGTACTCTATGGTCAGTCAAAACTAAAAAACATGAACGCAACTTCAGATGGATAAGACGTTCCAACAACGACCTCAAATCAAATAGACTACCCTTGACCTGGGAACACAGAACTAAAAACACCCTGACATGACGGTTTCTCTCAACTATTTGCAGAATGTACTTGTAAGTCCATTAAAACAAAGAGGAAAAACAATGTGTTTTTCCCTATGGAGAGTTCTCTGAAGATGGCCCCATTAAATTCCAAAGAAAGGGGACTATGGGGGATTGAGGGGATGTGTCCGAGACCCCTGGGAAACCCCCGTCATGTCTTTAGAAGTCCTCTCTTCGGACCTGAAAAGGTTACGCTCTGGATCCAACGGCCTAAACAAGAACTCAGAGTTAACTCCCTGTGGCTACAGTGGCCTCCCTCCAGCTTCCTCCCTTCTCCTCCCTCTCCACCAGAAGCCACACACGGCTCAAGGTTTAGTCATGGAAGACAGTGAAAAGAGCAGGGTGAAAAGGTTCCCAATGTCACGTTGCAAAACGCAAAAATAAAAGCCCTGGGCACCAGCTGTGCCTCTTAAATATGGAGCCCTCTGGGAGTTTTGAAGGCCTGTGAACTTAAAACATGACCAAATCCACCATTGAACAAACAGAAGGAAATAACAGACACTTTAGACAGACTCTGGGCGGTGGTAAAATGTTGTATGAAAATACAGGCAGTTTCTGATTGATCTTTTAGTATATGATGTTACTTTTTTTTTTTTTTTTTTAAGCAGGACATTTGTTTTAATAAGCAGAGTCTGCTAGTTATCCCTGTAAATAAAGGTCTTTATTAAAATCACATCAAAAAGGACAGGACGCTAGTGTGTGTGTGTGTGTGTGTGTGCGCGTGCACGCACACCAGCAGGAGTGGTTCAGCATCTTTACATGCGTTTTTTCTGTATTTATAGTATGGTGGAGAATTAACAGCAGGAATGCGCTCATGTCTGGGGAGGGCTGCCAAGTAAAATTAGTCTGGCCATGCGGGACACACCAGCCCTGAGACTGTTTAGATCCAAGTAGTAGATGCTATCGATCTACATATGCCTCTGTGGTATGGAGACTATGGAGAAGCAAGACCCATTAGGGGAATGAGCCCAATCATACGTGATCTTATTAAACTGCTGATTGGACGTCTGACTGAGTTTGGACCGTGTTGGTGATTCTCACGAAGCCAGTTTTAAACGTCTGTTGCAAATTGAGTTACAAAACCACGATGCATCTGCAAAAATCAACTATCATTCTGAGGACTAAGATGTCTAGTTTTTGGCAAAGTGTTTTATTTTAAATACATTTGCGGCAAAAAAATTTACCCAAATTCTCATTACCGAAATCCGGATTAAATTCTCGGGTAATTTTACTTTAGAAAAATCTAACTTATTTTAATAAAACACTATATGTTGCTGTAGTTGGTCCATAAATCATACAAATTTGATATTAGTTGAAGTTTACATTAAACTATAATATTTATTACGTACAAACAGTGTCTGTTCATGTAAAAACGCCAATCAGTTTTTAAATAAAGTTGTAATTACCTATGATGCATCATCTAGAGGAGTAGAATAAGTTAATTTATTTGCTTATATGCCTTCAGAATGAGGTTCTTATTAAAAAAACGACCCCTTTAACCCCACTTGGCCTTCTCATTACCGAAACGGCTAAAAAGCTCATATTGGGAAAAAGTCATATTATAAAATTGATTTGTTTATAACTTTTTTGGACTGTTGCAGTAATGAGAATTTTGTGGGAATTGTGGTTAAATGCATAATTTATGATTTAAAAAAACAAATCATAATTACGAAATAGAAAAGTACAGATCCTAATCTCAGTGATCCATTAGGAAATTGTGAAAAATGACAAGATCATTTTTTTGGTCAAATATCAGTTTCGTGAGAATGACGTGTATCAACTGCGAGGCAGTCATCGACTGTGACCAGAGTGTGTTCCGTATAGTGTGTTGGAGCACAGTGGCTGGAGACTTAATCCCCCCCCCTCCAATCACATTGACATGAGGATTACACACCAGTTCAACTGCAACAGAGAAGTGGGAAGAGGAAAAACCATAAGACTATTGCTTCCTTTGTGCGACCACAATCCCAATCCCCTGTGAACAATAACAATCCCCTGTGAACAATAAGGGAATCTGTAATAATGATGTTCCAAACGAAACCTCCCTTTACAGCACAACGCTGGCACTGTACAGTCTTTAACTACAGTTCAGTAGGCCAGGCATGACAGTTAATGCTACTTAGATTGCTTCTGAGGGAAACATTTTAGAGGGGATTATAATGAAATCCTTTAGTGCCTTCTCACGGGAACAACACAAGCATGCAGGCAGTTTGATGCACTGGGCTTCAAAGATCCAGCCTCATTTCTCTAGAACGTTCTCATTTACACTTACCCACCATGCCTGTAGGACGAACATTTGATTTGACAAGGTGAAACAAAACAGTCTGACACCCATAGATGAGGTATGTAAGAGACACCCCCTGAAGTCAGAGAATTTAGCATTTTTCAAACAACTGAAATAGCTTTTTCCTGCAATCTAATCATTAATGCCTAATTCTATGTAAAAAAAAATAAAAAAAAATACGTATATTTCTCTGCATTGGTTCTCTTTACCACATTTTTATTAACATTGATTCTTTAAGAACTTTTATGCCTTAGGAGTTTAGTAGAACTGCCACACTGGTATATACACTGAACTAATATACAAAATGCAACAATTTCAAAATATTTTAATGAGTTACAGTTCATATAAGGAAATCAGTCAGTTGAAATAAATTCATTAGGCCCTAATCTATGGATTTCACATGACTGGGCAGGGGCGCAGCCATGGGTGGGCCTGGGAGGGCATAGGCCCATGCACTAGGGAGACAAGCCCAGCCAATCAGAATGAGTTTTTCCCCACAAAAGGGCTTTATTACAGACAGAAATACTCCTCAGTGTCATCAGCTGTCCGGGTGGCTGGTCTCAGACGATCCCGCGGTGAAGAAGCTGGATGTGGAGGTCCTGGGCTGGCGTGGTTACACGTGGCTGGTTGGACGTACTGCTAAATTCTCTAAAACAACGTTGGAGGCGGCTTATGGTAGAGAAATTAAACATTAAATTATCTGGCAACAGCTCTGGTGGACATTCCTACAGTCAGCATACCAATTGCACACTCCCTCAAAACTTGAGACCTCCGTGGCATTGTGTTGTGTGACAAAACTGCACATTTTAGGGTGGCTTTTATTGTCCCCAGCACAAGGAGCGCCTGTGTAATGATCATGCTGTTTAATCAGTTTCTTGATATGCCACACCTGTCAGGTGGATGGATTATATTGGTAAAGGAGAAATGCTCTAACAGGGCTGTAAAGACATTTGTGCACAACATTGGAGAGAAATAAGATTTTTGTGCATATGGAATATTTCTGGGATCTTTTGTTTCAGCTCATGAAACCAACATTTGACTTTACACTTTGCATTAATACTTAAGTACTTTACACCACTGCAAGGCACTAAAGTAATACTGCAAAAAATCTGGCAAACCAATTCACTTTTTGTCCCGAATACAAAGTGTTATATTTAGGGCAAATCCAATACATTACTGAGTATCACTATCCATTTTTCAAGCATAGTGGTGGCTGCATCATGTTATGGATATGCGTGTAATCGTTATTAAGGACTGGGGAGTTTTTCCAGGACAAACAATAAAACGGAGCTAGGCAAAATCCTAGAGGAAAACCTGATTCAGTCTGCTTTCCACCAGACACCTTTCAGCAGGATAATAACCTATAACAAAAAGGGCAAATCTACACTGGAGTTGCTTACCAAGAAGACAGTTAGTTAATGTTCCTGAGTGGCTGAACTACAGTTAAGTAAATCTACTTGAAAATCTATGGCAAGACCAGAAAATGGTTGTCTAGCAATGATCAACAACCAATTTGACAGAGCTTGAAGAATTTGGAAAAAAATTAAATAAAAATGGACAAATGTTGCACAATCCAGGTGTAGAAAGCTCTTAGAGACTTACCCAGAAAGACTCAAAAGGTGCTTCTACAAAGTATTGACTCAGGGGTGTGAATACTTATGAGAATACTTAAATTAAATATTTCTGTATTTCATTTTCAATACATTTGCAAAAATATCTAAAAACATGTTTTCACTTTGTCATTATGGAGGTATTGTGTGTGTAGATGGGTGAGAAAATGTGTATGTTTAATCCATTTAGGATTCAGGCTGTAACAAAGTCAAGAGGTATGAATACTTTCTGAAGGAACTGTATGTGAAAACAATTAAAAGGGTTTATTTCTCGTCTGTAAGCTACACATTACATTTTAGTTTCAAGCCAAAAGCACAGAGTTCCTATAACAACATGTCTTCATCAATGTTAGCCTATCAAAAATAAACTATTAACCCACTCATATGAATATAAAAGTACAGTAGGCCTACCTTACAACAAACCAGGCTTCATTTTTATAAATACCATGCAAAGCAAATTGCGACTGAAAACAAGGGTAAATTCACCACCACATGCTGTTTTATATGGTTGCCCATACCTGCCACCCAGAAAATGTAATGCCATATGATTTGTCAACGTGCACAATTAGTCTGTGCTTCAGTCTGATTAACTGTAGCCTACCACAGCTGCAGGTAGCCTAGAGAAGCCTATGCACTCTGAGCCCATCTGGGCCAGGGGAAACGTAACGTCATGTTTCTATAGCCTAAGCTATGCATTTATAGCCTAAAATTAGCCCATTTATTTGTGTCCTGAGAAAATGTGAACGTGATCAAATTTGGTTTATATTCAAACGTCGGGTGGCTAGCTACCTAGGTCTTAAACCAAAATTATTGACTGTAAGAAACCCTGCATACAGCGAGCTCAGCCCTGTTTGTGATTGGACACAAACTGTTGTCTCGGTCTGTGTAAAGGGTTTTAATGTTTTCATCCTCTCCAGGCCCGAATCTTTTTTTAACCATATGACCTGATTATAAAAATAATCTAGTCCCATCATAGTCCATATAAAACCTTTTTTTACAGCTGATTTATTACTATGTCATACGCTACAACTAGGGTCCGGAGTTGGTTAGGTTCATCAGTGGTGTAAAGTAAGTAAAAGTACTACTTAAGTAGTTTTTAGGGGTATCTGTACTTTACTATTTATATTTTTGCCAACTTTTACTTCACTACATTCCTAAAGAAAATAAAATCATTTTTACTCCATAAATGTTCCCTGACACCCAAAAGTACTCGTTACATTTTGACACGAAAATGGTCAAATTCACACACTTATCAAGAGAACGTCCCTGGTCATCCCGACTGCCTCTGATCTGGCAGACTCACTAAACACAAATGCTTTGTTTGTCAATTATGTCTGAGTGTTGGAGTGTGCCCCTGGCTAGCCGTAAAAAAATAAAAATATTGGGCCGTCTGGTTTGCTTAATATAAGGAATTTTAAATGGTTTATACTTTTCTTTTGATACTTAAGTACATTTTAGCAATTACATTTACTTTTGATACTTAAGTATATTTCAAACCAAATACTTTGACTTTACTCGAGTAGTGTTTTATTGGGTGACTTTCACTTTTACTTGAGTCATTTTCTATTAACGGTATCTTTACTTTTACTCAAGTATGACAATTGAGTACTTTTTCCACCACTGAGGATCATCTACTACCAGATCAGGGAAAACTCTGGGTCCCAGGAAGACAATTTCCCCCCTACCACTCTGGGACCTGTGGTGCCACCTCTGAAATCACCACACAATGTTACAAATGGAAAAAAAACATACAGTGGGGGAAAAAAGTATTTAGTCAGCCACCAATTGTGCAAGTTCTCCCACTTAAAAAGATGAGAGAGGCCTGTAATTTTCATCATAGGTACACGTCAACTATGACAGACAAAATTAGAAAAAAAAAAAATCACATTGTAGGATTTTTAATGAATTTATTTGCAAAAGATGGTGGAAAATAAGTATTTGGTCAATAACAAAAGTTTCTCAATACTTTGTTATATACCCTTTGTTGGCAATGACACAGGTCAAAGGTTTTCTGTAAGTCTTCACAAGGTTTTCACACACTGTTGCTGGTATGTTGGCCCATTCCTCCATGCAGATCTCCTCTAGAGCAGTGATATTTTGGGGCTGTCGCTGGGCAACACGGACTTTCAACTCCCTCCAAAGATTTTCTATGGGGTTGAGATCTGGAGACTAGCTAGGCCACTCCAGGACCTTGAAATGCTTCTTACGAAGCCACTCCTTCGTTGCCCAGGCGGTGTGTTTGGGATCATTGTCATGCTGAAAGACCCAGCCACGTTTAATCTTCAATGCCCTTGCTGATGGAAGGAGGTTTTCACTCAAAATCTCACGATACATGGCCCCATTCATTCTTTCCTTTACACGGATCAGTCGTCCTGGTCCCTTTGCAGAAAAACAGCCCCAAAGCATGATGTTTCCACCCCCATGCTTCACAGTAGGTATGGTGTTATTTGGATGCAACTCAGCATTCTTTGTCCTCCAAACACGACGAGTTGAGTTAACCAAAAGGTTCTATTTTGGTTTCATCTGACATTCTCCCAATCCTCTTCTGGATCATCCGAACGCACTCTAGCAAACTTCAGACATGTACTGGCTTAAGCAGGGGGACACGTCTGGCACTGCAGGATTTGAGTCCCTGTCGGCGTAGTGTGTTACTGATGGTAGGTTTTGTTACTTTGGTCCCAGCTCTCTGCAGGTCATTCACTAGGTCCCCCCGTGTGGTTCTGGGATTTTTGCTCACCGTTCTTGTGATCATTTTGACCCCACGGGGTGAGAGCTTGCGTGGAGCCCCAGATCGAGGGAGATTATCAGTGGTCTTGTATGTCTTCCATTTCCTAATAATTGCTCCCACAGTTGATTTCTTCAAACCAAGCTGCTTACCTATTGCAGATTCAGTCTTCCCAGCCTGGTGCAGGTCTACAATTTTGTTTCTGGTGTCCTTTGACAGCTCTTTGGTCTTGGCCATAGTGGAGTTTGGAGTGTGTCTGTTTGAGGTTGTGGACAGGTGTCTTTTATACTGATAACAAGTTCAAACAGGTGCCATTAATACAGGTAATGAGTGGAGGACAGATGAGCCTCTTAAAGAAGAAGTTACAGGTCTGTGAGAGCCAGAAATCTTGCTTGTTTGTAGGTGACCAAATACTTATTTTCCACCATAATTTGCAAATAAATTCATAAAAAATCCTACAATGTGATTTTCTGGATTTTTTTCCCTCAATTTGTCTGTCATAGTTAACGTGTACCTATGATGAAAATTACAGGTCTCATCTTTTTAAGTGGGAGAACTTGCACAATTGGTGGCTGACTTTTTCCCCCCCCACTGTACATGCATACATACATACATACATACACACACAGCTCAAAAAAAATAAAGGGAACACTAAAATAACACATCCTAGATCTGAATGAAATAATCTTATTAAATACTTTTTTCTTTACATAGTTGAATGTGCTGACAACAAATCACACAAAAATGATCAATGGAAATCAAATTTATCAACCCATGGAGGTCTGGATTTGGAGTCACCCTCAAAATTAAAGTGGACAACCACACTACAGGCTGATCCAACTTTGATGTAATGTCCTTAAAACAAGTCAAAATTAGGCTCAGTAGTGTGTGTGGTCTCCACGTGCCTGTATGACCTCCCTACAACGCCTGGGCATGCTCCTGATGAGGTGGCGGATGGTCTCCTGAGGGCTCTCCTCCCAGACCTGGACTAAAGCATCCGCCAACTCCTGGACAGTCTGTGGTGCAACGTGGCGTTGGTGGATGGAGCGAGACATGATGTCCCAGATGTGCTCAATTGGATTCAGGTCTGGGGAACGGGCGGGCCAGTCCATAGCATCAATGCCTTCCTCTTGCAGGAACTGCTGACACACTCCAGCCACATGAGGTCTAGCATTGTCTTACATTAGGAGGAACCCAGGGCCAACCGCACCAGCATATGGTCTCACAAGGGGTCTGAGGATCTCATCTCGGTACCTAATGGCAGTCAGGCTACCTCTGGCGAGCACATGGAGGGCTGTACGGCCCCCCAAATAAATGCCACCCCACACTATGACTGACCCACCGCCAAACCGGTCATGCTGGAGGATGTTGCAGGCAGCAGAACGTTCTCCACGCCGTCTCCAGACTCTGTCACATGTGCTCAGTGTGAACCTGCTTTCATCTGTGAAGGGCACAGGGCGCCAGTGGCGAATTTGCCAATCTTGGTGTCCTCTGGCAAATGCCAAACGTCCTGCACGGTGTTGGGCTGTAAGCACAACCCCCACCTGTGGACGTTGGGCCCTCATACCACCCTCATGGAGTCTGTTTCTGACCTTTTGAGCAGACACATGCACATTTGTGGCCTGCTGGAGGTCATTTTGCAGGGCTCTGGCAGTGCTCCGCCTGCTCCTCCTTGCACAAAGGCGGAGGTAGCAGTCCTGCTGCTGGGTTGTTGCCCTCCTACGGCCTCCTCTACGTCTCCTGGTAGCGCCTCCATGCTCTGGACACTACGCTGACAGACACAGCAAACCTTCTTGCCACAGCTCGCATTGATGTGCCATTCTGGATGAGCTGCACTACCTGAGCCACTTGTGTGGGTTGTAGACTCCGTCTCATGCTACCACTAGAGTGAAAGCACCGCCAGCATTCAAAAGTGACCAAAACATCAGCCAGGAAGCATAGGAACTGAGAAGTGGTCTGTGGTCACCGCCTGCAAAACCAGTCCTTTATTAGGGGTGTCTTGCTAATTGCCTATAATTTCCACCTGTTGTCTATTCCATTTGCACAACAGCATGTAAAACGTATTGTCAATCAGTGTTGCTTCCTAAGTGGACAGTTTGATATCACAGAAGTGTGATTGACTTGGAGTTACATTGTGTTGTTTAAGTGTTCCCTTTATTTTTTTGAGCAGTATATATATATATATATATATATATATATATATATATATATATATATATATATATATATAAAGAGAGGACCATTACGACAATTCAAGTTGCTTTAGCAATGGCAAATATATACACTGAACAAATACATAAAAATGCAACAAGTAAAAGTGTTGGTCCCATGTTTCATGAGCTGAATTGTTTTTTGTTTTTTTTCCATACACACAAAAAGCTTATTTCTCTCAATGTTGTGCACAAATTTGAGGACAATAAAAGGCCAATCTAAAAATGTGCAGTTGTGTCACACAATGCCACAGATGTCTCAAGTTAAGGGAGCATGCAATTGGCATGCTGACTGCAGGAATGTCCACCAGAGCTGTTGCTAGAGAATTGAATGTTCATTTTTTTTTAACCATAAGCCAATGTCGTTTTAGAGAATTTGGCAGTACGTCCAACCGGCCTCACAACCACAGACCACGTGTAACCATGCCAGCCCAGGACCTCCACATCCGGCTTCTTCACCTGTGGGATTGTCTGAGACCAGCCACCCGGACAGCTGATGAAACTGAGTTTGCACAACCTAATAATTTTTGCACAAACTGTCAGAAACTGTCTCAGGGAAGTTCATCTGCATGCTCGTTGCCGTCACCAGGGTCTTGACCCGACCGCAGTTCAGCGTCGTAACCGACATCAGTGGGCAAATGTTCACCTTCAACAGCCACTGGCACGATGGAGAAGTGTGCTCTTCATGGATGAATCCCGGTTTGAACTGTACCGGGCAGATGGCGTCGTGTGGGCGAGCGGTTTGCTGATGTCAACGTTGTGAACAGGGTGCCCCATGGTGGCGGTGGGGTTATGGTATGGGCAGGTATAAGCTACGGACAACAAACACAATTGCATTTCATCAATGGAAATTTGAATGCACAGAGATACCGTGACAAGATCCTGAGGCCCATTGTCGTGCCATTCATCCACCGCCATCACCTCATGTTTCAGCATGATAATGCACAGCCCCATGTCGCAAGGATCTGTACACAATTCCTGGAAGCTGAAAATGTCCCAGTTCTTCCATGGCCTGCATACTCACCAGACATGTCACCCATTGAGCATGTTTGGGATGCTCTGGATCTACGTTTACGACAGCGTGTTCCAGTTCCCGCCAATATCCAGCAACTTCGCACAGCTATTGAAGAGGAGTGGGTCAACATTCCACAATCAACAGCCTGATCAACTTTATGCGAAAGAGATGCATGAGGCAAATAGTGGTCACACCAGATACTGACTGGTTCTGATCCACGCCCCTACCTTTTTTTATTAAAAGATATCTTTAACCAACTTATGCATATCTGTATTCCCAGTCATGTGAATTTATTTCAATTGACTGATTTCCTTATATGAACTGTAACTCAGTAAAATCGTCGAAATTGTTGCATGTTGCATTTATTTTTGTTCAGTGTAAAAGGAGCACTCATACACTTTATACTGTTATCATGATAGTGGTTTCCATTGTGGGGCGATGTCGCCCATCCCTTGTAAGTGATGCCACGTGTATGAAATTGAATTCAATAGCATCGCAGTGCTAGCTGTGCCACTAGAGATCCTGGTTCGAGTCCAGGCTCGGTCGCAGCCGGCCATGACCGGGAGACCCATGGGGCGGCGCACAATTGGCCCAGCGTCATCCAGGGTATGGGAGGGTTTGGCCGGCAGGGATGTTCTTGTCCCATCACGCACATGCGACTCCTGTGGCGGGCCGCCAGGTGTACAGGGTTTCCTCCGACACATTGGTGCGGCTGGCTTCCGGGTTAAGTGGGCACTGTGTCAAGAAGCAATGCGGCTCGGTTGGGTTGTGTTTCGGAGGACGCACGACTCTCGACCGTCGCCTCTCCCGTGTCCGTACAGGAATTGCAGCGATGGGACAAGACTAACTACCCATTGGATACCACAAAATTGGGGAGAAAGAGGGGTAAAATACCACCCCCCAAAAAAAAAAAATGAAAAAAAAAAGATTATTTTGAATTCAATGAAGTGAATATGTCCCACATCCCCCTAGCAACAGGCCCACCCTATTCCAGTCCACATAGGCGCGTGGCGGTGGCATGCTGCAATACAAGCCCTGAGCTAGAGTGCCTAACCTGGCTGACTGAGGTAAATAGCCAGGCAGCTGTATAAATGGAGCACCATGTAAACTGAGGGTTGAGTGCTCTGAGTCACCTTGGACAAGAGCATAGCATTGGAGCAGAGAGACCGAACTAGGGAGTGGAGAAAGAGAGTTGAGGCAAGAATGGGAGAATGCAGAACTCTCCTTTGCCCAGTGCAGTCGATTTAAGTCGCTTAAGACTTTCACCCATTTTCCCCGTTCATGCCTCCTCTCATCAGTCTATGCAAATCATTCCTCCTTCCTCGTCTTGAATATCAGCACTAAGAAAACCTGAGAATTCCATCTGGAGTGAGTGAGGGGTAACCATCCCGCTCACCCCACCCCACACCACACATATTTCCCAGATGAATGACCTTTCTCTATCCAGATGTTCCTTAGAGAGTAGAGGTTGGGTGGGGTTAGGGGGAAGGGCCCTCTGTTTCGTATTGTCTTTCCTCTCCTCGCCTTCTCTTTGGAAACCCCATTTTGGCTCTGGGGATGTCAACAAGCTTGTGATGTCAATTTAACACCTCTGCAGTGAAGAAATACCCAAAATTGGGCCTTCAATTTAACAGGGCTCCCTGTAACACAGCCCAATGGCCAAGGCAGGACACTACAGTACATCAGTGACATAGGAGGAGACATAGGAGGCAGCACTTGGGCTATGTTTTACAAACAGGGTACAAAACAGCATTACATTTTTCTGTGTCAAGGTCCATAGTTGTGGGAAGTAGGGCCCCCAAATTAACAGCCCTCAATGGACGATTTCAGACTATTAGATGAGATTTCCTTGGGAACAAAGAGCATTTGGGGTCCAATTAAACACAGGGGCTGTTAGTGGCTTAGGACCTTTGGTCTTCAATACAGTAACTGAACTAGGATGGGGCAAAGTCTTCATGAAGAGAAATGCATGACTTGAAAAGGCATGTAGACCTATATCCCCAGTATTGTCAGTTTATAATCCATCACCAATGAAGTTAGTCACATTGGAATTTAAGAAATGTGCAATTATGAGTCCCAGATGATAATTCCTAAATGTTTTCCAGACAAACCCAAAATCTGTGATCAGCAGTTCTTTAGAATAGATAATGGATTACTTAAAACATATGAAGGGGGGCTTTTAGGGCATACAGAACATTTTAGGGTACCGACAATGCATAACACTGAACAAAAATAACTTCTGTTAAGCAGTGCTGGGACAAAAACTGCTACTGGCTTACTGAATAATTTTTCTTAAAAAGTCTAACACCTCGTTGAATCTGCCCTTTTCCTTTATTACCAAACGCACAGAGGCGCGCAGAGGTAATTGTTTCCAGAAGTTCCGGATTTAGGGCCACTGAAGTGAACGCTAGTAATTTGGTGTGTCCAATCAAGGCTGGGAGACGCCTTAATTGATAAGACAAAGTTATTGGCAGCACAGAAGGCCTGCACAACACTGGAGCCGCCCCGACGTCGGGCAGTTGCAAACTCCTTCGGCTGACATATTGTTTTAAAGTAGGTTAGCCTTCCAGAAGGCTTCATGCTTATCAGCATGTTGCATTGAATGAAACACGACAGGATGGAGAGTTGTTGCTTGGAATACAGAGGCTTTTAGCCTGAAAGCTTTCTTTTGGAAAGCAGCTGCGTTGGTGGTTCTGGTGAAAAGAAACGACTGAGCAGGCTCATGAAATAAGCAGGCCTAGCAGTTTGCAGAAGTACACGCCACAGGCTACACTACAGCAGCCTACATGAAATTCAGCAAAGAAAAGTGGTAGGCTACAGGTATTTCATGAGATGTGGCCTATTTAAACGACAATCAATGCAAGATTAATTTGATTCGGTATTGGTAAGGAGCTGAAAGTGGACGCCAGTAAGTAGTTGCAACACAGTAGCCTAAACACTCATCTTCATATCGTATGTCAAAATTAATGGCTACATAATGACTGATTACATGTCTGTAGCCAAAGACCAAGCTACATGAATGCAGATGTGACAATGTATCGCATCGTTTTCTGTTAGGAATATCACCGAATGGAACAGTCGCAACAAAATAACTCGATTATTCAACGGAGTTATGGCAATTGATAACAGATGTTCATTCCAATGGCTGGTAGCCTAGGCTACACTAATAAGTGTGTTTCCTTGCTACTCACGTCACACCTCCACAGCGTGTCTATGTTGATAGATAAACTAAATTGCCACATAGCCTAACCACTTGAGCGAAAACGTGTATTCCATGTAGCAAGGCACCGGGTAAACATAGGGCTTTTTACAATAATAATTTCTGCCTAAGCGGGTTCAACGGTCTTTTCTGAAAGTGGTTCAAGAAAAGGCAGTAAGGACAGGCGCATAAAAGACAATTAGTTAAGGTTATCTTTGCAAATCAGTGCTGCTTACCGTCGATGACTCTGGCTGGAACTATTCCTTCCAAACTGTGCAAGAATCCCCAAAAAAGCAACCCAACCACCAGCGTGTTTGCTGTGGCGCGCAACATTGTTGATTAAAATAGATAAAACAAGAAACTAAATTTAAAAAAAACTCATACACCACAGCTTTTAAGTCCTGTCAAGCGGGAGTTCGCAGGCAGGTTACGAAATGTTGCCGTGCCGGGGCGATGCTCTTCTGTATAGAATATGCGCTTTCCGATGCGCAACGGCGCTGCAAGGGCTTTGTGCCCGCAACGAGAATAAAAACGGTGTATTTTCTCAGAGCTAAAGCCAAGGCTTCTCAAGCCCCGGGAATGCTACGGGTTCCTTTGATACATGGATACCATGTAAACTAGCTAGTTGGATTTATATGTTAGTCTTGCTGCACATGCATGCAGAGATGAGGAACGGGAGAGACGGAGCCTATGTGGCCAAACCATAAGGGGGTGTCCTTTTCTTTGTTCTCCGTGACAGCCGGCGATTCAGTTCTGACAGCCACAGCAGAAAAATATAACAAAAAAGTAATAGCAATTTCTCGTTCCCGAACACCACCACCTCTGTTGCTGATGGTAACACAGAATGAGTCGCGAGTGAGCCTCAACCCCTTAAACGGGCTGATGTGTGTGACGTCCGCAACACCAATTGATGGCCACATCTCTGTCCACGAGTTTTCAGCGTGCTAGGCGACCATTGGCCAAATAATTTTCGTTGACTATTTCCACGAATCAAACTAGAGCGCGATGAGTGTATGTTTATTATAGTGGTACCGATTTTCAGTTGTCTCAAATGGATATAATACGTTTTCATTAAAATGCTAGTGGCATAATCAACTCCTCATCCAAACGCTGTTCCCAATGCCAAGTTTTTCTACCGAATCCCCTGAAATATAGGGGAAATCATTCAATTGAAATAAATAAATTAGGCCCTAATCTATGGATTTCACAAGGCTGGGCAGGGGTGCAGCCATGGGGGGTGGGCCTTGGAGGGCATAGGACACCCACTGGGGAGCCAGGCCCAGCCAATCAGAATGAGTTTTTCACCACAAAATGGCTTTATTACAGACATAAATACTTGTTATTGTCCCCAGCACAAGGTACACCTATGTAATGATTATGCTCTTTAATCAGCTTCTTGATATGCCACACCTGTCAGTTGGATGAATTATCTTGGAGAAATGCTCACTAACAGGGATGTAAACAAATTTGTGCACAAAATGTGAGATAAATACGCTTTTTGAGCGTATGGAAAATGTCAGGGATTTTTTATTTCAGCCCATGAAACATGGGACCAACACTTTACATGTTGCGTTTATATTTTGGTTCAGTATAGATAGGCCTACAGTGGCACGGCAACCTAGATTTGAATGTGTGAAAGCAGATAAACACATTTATGAAAGCATTACATAATTGTATTCTATTTATGTCTGGGTAAAGGTGATATTTCAGAAGTGTTAACATAGTCATATTTCCAGATTTAGAATTTATTGGCAATGTTTTCAGGACTCTAACAGAAAATCTGTCTAAACAGTAGACTACTTTTTTCTGGGTTGGGGGTTAAAACATCCCATAATAAATAGAAAATGAACTGTGAATGGTGTTGAGCAGTAAATGCTCAAAACTGCATACAATAACACAATGTGTATGTACACGGAGGAAGATTAATAGCCTAAAATGGCTACTCACAAGAGGTTAAAGCTCAGTCCCATCTCTAAGAGAGGGTTTTGTAATCCACACAAGGCCCAGGTCTCGGCCCAAGACACATAAATCACCATAAAGCAACAGGAGAGTTCAGCTGTGTCCTACTTTCTGACATCTGTTGGCTTGAGCCTCAGTGCTACTATACACTGACTGCCCAGAGCAACATGGGGGAAGGAGATATTTCCACTCCAACTAGACTGCATTTAGAAAAAAGGCAGATTTTTAAAGGCATAAAACCAACAACAAAATGGTTGCTCTACTTTTATTGTTTACATTTACATTTTTGTCATTTAGCAGACGCTCTTATCCAGAGCGACTTACAGTTAGTGAGTGCATACCTTTTTCATACTGCCCCCCCACATTTTATTTCATTCAAATGATCAAGATGTTTGCTACATGGAGAGAGTGTTTGACATGGTTGCATTTATAATGTAAGAGACTCAAGTTCATCGGTGCAGAACACCAGAAAAGGTATGCTCAGAATTACAGCACAATTTTGTTCCACATTTTAGGAATACCAGAGTGAGGGAAGTTCTATCTATACTGTATTAATTTTCCACATGAAAGGGCACTGTAGGCAGGCTATAATAATAATCATAATACTCATAATATACAGTGGGGAAAAAAAGTATTTAGTCAGCCACCAATTGTGCAAGTTCTCCCACTTAAAAAGATGAGAGAGGCCTGTAATTTTAATCATAGGTACACGTCAACTATGACAGACAAAATGAGGAAAAAAAATCCAGAAAATCACATTGTAGGATTTTTAATGAATTTATTTGCAAATTATGGTGGAAAATAAGTATTTGGTAAATAAAAAAAGTTTCTCAATACTTTGTTATATACATTTTAGTCATTTAGCAGACACTCTTATCCAGAGCGACTTACAGTTAGTGAATACATTATTTTTATTTTATTTTTCATACTGCCCCCCCCCTGGGAATCGAACCTACAACCCTGGCGTTGCAAACGCCATGCTCTACCAATTGAGCTACATCCCTGCCGGCCATTCCCTCCCCTACCCTGGACGACGCTGGGCCAATTGTACGCAGCCCCATGGGTCTCCCGGTCACGGCCGGCTACAACAGAGCCTGGATTCGAACCAGGATCTCTAGTGGCACAGCTAGCACTGCAATGCAGTGCCTTAGACCACTGCGACACCCGGGAGATATACCCTTTGTTGGCAATGACACAGGTCAAACGTTTTCTGTAAGTCTTCACAAGGTTTTCACACACTGTTGCTGGTATTTTGGCCCATTCCTCCATGCAGATCTCCTCTAGAGCGGTGATGTTTTGGGGCTGTCGTTGGGCAACACAGACTTTCAACTCCCTCCAATGATTGTCTATGGGGTTGAGATCTGGAGACTGGCTAGGCCACTCCAGGACCTTGAAATGCTTCTTACGAAGCCACTCCTTCGTTGCCCAGGCGGTGTGTTTGGGATCATTGTAATGCTGAAAGACCCAGCCACGTTTCATCTTCAATGCCCTTGCTGATGGAAGGAGGTTTTCACTCAACATTACACGATACATGGCCCCATTCATTCTTTCCATTACACGGATCAGTCGTCCTGGTCCCTTTACAGACAAACAGCCCCAAAGCATGATGTTTCCACCCCCATGCTTCACAGTAGGTATGGTGTTCTTTGGATGCAACTCAGCATTCTTTGTCCTCCAAACACGACAAGTTGAGTTTTTACCAAAAAGTTATATTTTGGTTTCATTTGACCATATGACATTCTCCCAGTCCTCTTCTGGATCATCCAAATGCACTCTAGCAAACTTCAGACGGGCCTGGACATGTACTGGCTTAAGCAGGGGGACACATCTGGCACTGCAGGATTTGAGTCCCTGGCGGCGTAGTGTGTTACTGATGGTAGGCTTTGTTACTTTGGTCCCAGCTCTCTGCAGGTCATTCACTAGGTCCCCCCGTGTGGTTCTGGGATTTTTGCTCACCGTTCTTGTGATCATTTTGACCCCACGGGGTGAGATCTTGCGTGGAGCCCCAGATCGAGGGAGATTATCAGTGGTCTTGTATGTCTTCCATTTCCTAATAATTGCTCCCACAGTTGATTTCTTCAAACCAAGCTGCTTACCTATTGCAGATTCAGTCTTCCCAGCCTGGTGCAGGTCTACAATTTTGTTTCTGGTGTCCTTTGACAGCTCTTTGGTCTTGGCCATAGTGGAGTTTGGAGTGTGACTGTTTGAGGTTGTGGACAGGTGTCTTTTATACTGATAACAAGTTCAAACAGGTGCCATTAATACAGGTAACGAGTGGAGGACAGGGGAGCCTCTTAAAGAAGAAGTTACAGGTCTGTGAGAGCCAGAAATCTTGCTTGTTTGTAGGTGACCAAATACTTATTTTCCACCATAATTTGCAAATAAATTCATAAAAAATCCTACAATGTGATTTTCTGGATTTTCTTTCTCAATTTGTCTGTCATAGTTGACGTGTACCTATGATGAAAATTACAGGTCTCTCTCATCTTTTTAAGTGGGAGAACTTGCACAATTGGTGGCTGACTAAATACTTTTTTCCCCCACTGTATAATAAACATTATGGTTTGCATGAGGAAAATGAGTCAATTTAGGAGATACAACTGTACTTGGATTTCTGTTGTTTTTAAGTAGTGGTCAGTTGCATTGGGGCCCGTCTGCATGGGATTGTGGTCTGACATGAGTGAACACTCACAAACATGTGCTTTTGCTCAGATTGAGAAATAATGGCACCCAAGACAAACAATCACCAATTGAAAGTAGTCTGACTGCCAAGCAAAAGAGACTAATTACTGGCAACTTTAGGAGGTAATTATCACAACTCCTTATAGACTGGAAATGCTTACCCTACCTGCATTGCACTCGAAACCAATCAGGGTGGTTGTGAAACAAGACGAAGGAACAAGAACAACAAAAGCCAAGCCATTTGAAATAGGTTCAAGTTACTATTGCATTAGATTTCTCAACAGAGTGGGAGAGACCTTGGAATAAGAGTTTCATGGTCAGCATAAATCAGTAAGAGATGTTATGCCACTTTAACAAGTGTTCATGTATACAGTGAGGGAAAAAAGTTTTTGATCCCCTGCTGATTTTGTACGTTTGCCCACTGACAAAGAAATTATCAGTCTATCATTTTAATGGTAGGTTTATTTGAACAGTGAGAGACAGAATAAGAACAAAAAAATCCAGAAAAACGCATGTCAAAAATGTTATAAATTGATTTGCATTTTAATGAGGGAAATAAGTATTTGACCCCCTCTCAATCAGAAAGATTTCTGGCTCCCAGGTGTCTTTTTTACAGGTAATGAGCTGAGATTAGGAGCACACTCTTAAAGGGAGTGCTCCTAATCTCATCGTGTTACCTGTATAAAAGACACCTGTCCACAGAAGCAATCAATCAATCACGTTGTTTGCCAATGTTTCTGCAAAAGCAGCGATGCCCATTGGAAGTGCAGCGTGAGTGTAATCGGTGAGCAGGGATTTGATTTCTGTGACAGCAGGGAGGATCATCCCCAGGTTCCCCAGCTCCTTCTGCATTTTGTCTGTGAGGTCTGCTAGTGGTGTCAGCACACTGACAAGGTGCGTCAGCTGCCGTACTTGATTCAGGGTGATGTTAGCAACATTAGACTTGAGTTTGTTTTACCATAACGGGTCTTTTTGGAACAACCGGATGAACGACTGAATCATCCGCAGCTGGCTGCTCCATCGAATGGCGCAGGCATTTGTGGGGCGGACACCTAATTGGTCGGTTTCCTCTGTGCTCTTGCGTACACTTTTCACCAGGTGCCCGACTTTCACTAACAGCCTATTAATGTTGTCGTGCTTGTTAACGGCGTTTTTGATCGCCAGTTGAAGCATGTGAATGGGGCATCTCAGATGTAAATTTGACAAAGTAAAGTACTGATTTATCATAGTTTCTTGGGGGAGTGTAGCCCGGTTGAGCTGCGCTGGCGAAGTGTTGCATCCCTTCGCGTTCTCCTTTACTCAGCGGTTCATAGTCCATGAAAATCATTTCAAAAAATGCTACATCCAGCTCTCTTTTTCTCTCCCTTGTTATGGTTGGGCCTTTGCGTGCAGTGAATAAACTTTTGAATTCCTCAACCCTTTTCTCTTGTTGCTGCTGCTGCTCCTCTCGCTCTATAAAATACAAATTAATGGACGACACAAATTAAATTAAACAGATGGATTCTGGGTCAGGCTTGAGCATGCTTCAGATTCGTGGTGTGAGCGAGCGAAATTGGAGCGGGACATAGGGCGACGCTCCGTCCTTTTAAAAATGCTGCTCTGCGCTCTGTTCAAAATCCGTCCGCTCACGCTCCACTCCGCTCATATGCTCTGGTGGAGTTGCAATGATCATGAGAACGGTAAGGAATCAGCCCAGAACTGCACGGGAGGATCTTGTCAATGATCTCAAGGCAGCTGGGACCATAGTCACCAAGAAAACAATTGGTAACACACTATGCTGTAAAGGACTGAAATCCTGCAGCGCCCGCAAGGTCCCCCTGCTCAAGAAAGCACATATACAGGGCCGTCTGAAGTTTGCCAATGAACATCTGAATGATTCAGAGGAGAACTGGGTGAAAGTGTTGTGGTCAGATGAGACCAAAATCGAGCTCTTTGGCATCAAATCAACTCGCCGTGTTTGGAGGAGGAGGAATGCTGCCTATGACCCCAAGAACACCATCCCCACCGTCAAACATGGAGGTGGAAACATTATGCTTTGGGGGTGTTTTTCTGCTAAGGGGACAGGACAACTTCACCGCATCAAAGGGACGATGGACGGGGCCATGTACCGTCAAATCTTGGGTGAGAACCTCCTTCCCTCAGCCAAGGCATTGAAAATGGGTCGTGGATGGGTATTCCAGCATGACAATGACCCAAAACACACGGCCAAGGCAACAAAGGAGTGGCTCAAGAAGAAGCACATTAAGGTCCTGGAGTGGCCTAGCCAGTCTCCAGACCTTAATTCCATAGAAAATCTGTGGAGGGAGCTGAAGGTTCGAGTTGCCAAACGTCAGCCTCGAAACCTTAATGACTTGGAGAAGATCTGTAAAGAGGAGTGGAACAAAATCCCTCCTGAGATGTGTGCAAACCTGGTGGCCAACTACAAGAAACGTCTGACCTCTGTGATTGCCAACAAGGGTTTTGCCACCAAGTACTAAGTCATGTTTTGCAGAGGGGTCAAATACTTATTTCCCTCATTAAAATGCAAATCAATTTATAACATTTTTGACATGTGTTTTTCTGGATTATTTTGTTGTTATTCTGTCTCTCACTGTTAAAATAAATCTACCATTAAAATTATAGACTGATCATTTCTTTGTCAGTGGGCAAACGAACAAAATCAGCAGGGGATCAAATACTTTTTTCCCTCACTGTATTTGATGAGCCCTGTGATGAGTCACTGTAATATTCTAAGGATTTAGTTGATACCTGGCTAGGCAGGTTGTTTCCTTTTAGACCAATTAAGGGCCTTACCCCCTAATTGGCTTTCACAACTACACAATTGAGTAGGAGGTGCTAAAACAGTAGCTTGCTCTAAAAACACATTGACATTGTTTACCAAGCTAACGTGAACTAGCTAAAATGCAGGAAGCACCTTAGCTAACTACCCAACCGAAACCCCCTCAGC
Organism: Coregonus lavaretus; assembly: GCF_964263955.1. Lineage (NCBI taxonomy): Eukaryota > Metazoa > Chordata > Actinopteri > Salmoniformes > Salmonidae > Coregonus > Coregonus lavaretus. Next base: position 34,441,753 of record NC_139995.1, read on the forward strand.
CGCTTTGGTCCCCCTGAGTCCCTGTCCTTACTGTCCTTACAGCAGAGTCTTCCGAAAACCTCTAACCCTTGCACTTGTCTTTTCTTACTAGCAATGATTTTGCTGAGTGTTGCTTTATTTGAAGAAAGTTTTACTTACTATGACTGTGATACGATGGTTGTCCTACCTAGTTAACTTAAGATGAATACACTAACTGTAAGTCACTCTGGACAAAAGTGTCTGCTACATGACAAAAATATTACAATGTAAAATGTAAAACATAATTATATTTAATTATGGTTTTTCAGCTCACTTTCCTACTGTGCAACCCCCTTTCTCTACATATTTCTGTATCTGTCTCCTTGTGTATGTGTGTGTGTGAGTCTCTCTCTTTTCCCCTCCCCCTCTCCATGTCTGTCTCTCCCCCCTCTCTCCACCAGGCTGTAGCTGTCTCGCTATCTCAGTAGATGGATAAACACTGATAAGCATGCAGAGGCAGCAACACTTTAGTGAGAGAGGCCAATGTCTCTCTCAAAAGCTTTTAGTCTTCTGACAGCCTGTCACACATACACACATGCACACACACACACACAAACATACACACACACAATATTAAATTGCCTGGGCAGTGTGTCACTCTAACAGGTTAATTAAATGGACATCTTGCTTGACCCCTCTCATCCTCCTCTGTCAGTCTGTTCTTCTCTCTCTTTTCTCTGTCTCCACATGAGTGGAATGACAGTTTATTCTCTAGGGGTGGAAGCAGCAAGCTGTTGCAGAGGGTTTATGGGATACTTTGAAAGGTGTCAGCGTTGATCTTGAAAATCCATCTGCCGGTGTGGTTAAACAGTGGTTAACACAGTGGTCTCCTTTAGTCGTCTAATTAGTTGTCTAAATACGGATGGCAAAAGGACAGGTAATGAAATAGTTCTGCTGATTTTATATGTGTTTATATTATTGAATTATTATATTGTACATTCTAACTCCAGAAACAGAGAGAGGTAAGGTATCAGAGTACAGTGGAGGCTCCTCAGGGGAGGAAGGGTGAATTTCTGAAAAATGAGATAAAACTATTCTAAATATATTCACATGCCACCAAATAATTGATTAAAACACACTGTTTTGCAATGAAGGTCTATAGTAGCCTCAACAGCACTCTGTAGGGTAGCACCATGGTGTAGCCGGAGGACAGCTAGTTTCCATCCTCCTCTGGATACATTGACTTCAATACAAAACCTAGGAGGCTCTTGGTTCTCACCCCCTTTCATAGACTTACACAATAATTATGACAACTTCCAGAGGACGTCCTCCAATCTATCAGAGCTCTTGCAGCATGAACTGACATATTGTTCACCCAATCAAAGGATCAGAGAATGAATCTAGTACTGAAAGCATAAGCTACAGCTAGCACTGCAGTGCATAACATGTGGTTTATGGTTGACTCAAAGAGAAAGACAATAGTTGAACAGTTTTGAACAAATCAATTTCTTGAAAAATGAAGGAGAAGCAAGAGGGAGAGAGAGAGTGAGAGAGCTAGCTATATTTCTTATTTGTTTCACTTTCACTTTCAGCTATTGAATGCAGCTAGCTAGTTAAGCCTAATCAACCACCCAGCTCAAACAGAGAGGGATACTATGTTAGCTAGCTGGCTATGGCTATCCAACACTGGAACTCTTCCAAGTCAAGGTAAGCTTTTGGTTTTATTAATTTATTGCCACCGGGGCCCGCCAGTGTAACTGCTAAACTCCTTGCTGACTGTACACTGTACTGCATGATTGTAGCGGGTTTTCTAAGGCGTTAGTTCTAGTAGCTATGTTGACTATGATGTTATAATATGGTGACATTGATGTAGGCTGTGTGTAGCGGTTAGCGGTTATGATATGAAAGTTTAGCTTGGAAAGGTTTTTTCGCCTGGTCACAGACAGCTAATGTGTTGTGCACTGAAGTCCACAAGCGAAGGGAAAAGGTGAGAGGAGGAGAGCGTGTAGATGCGAGAAGAAATTATCCAATGATCAAAGGGATCATGCTGTATGTACTGTATGTGGCTGCTATGAAAGTGAACTGTGTTTGCATGTGATCAGGGGTATATTCATTCCGCCGATTCTGTTGAAAAACGTTTCTTAAACGGAAGCAAACAGAACTAAATGGGGATAAACATAACTGTATTTGTCCAGTAGAAACTCTCATTGGACGAATGATTACACCCTAGATCAGCTAGATGCAGGCAAGAGTGTGCAAGGCGGTATTGAATGTGTCAATGTCTGACACCTTGATTACTCTTTCGACCTGTGCACCTAGCGTATGTTGTAAACTTTAATTCATAGGCTAGGTTGTAGCAACCTCATGATGGGTATAGGGAAAATTTGAGTATTATGTAGTAGCCTAAACCTATCGATGTTACATTGAGCTGGGTGAATGGAATATGAATGACAGTCATCCAATATGCTGTAATAGAAATAAGGCCATGCTCATAAAAAAATAATCGTCCTCCCTCATCTTAAACAGCACCGACCGCGACTGATCAGAGAAATCTGTAGAGCCCAAAGCTTCAACGTTTGCATTAACAGTAACATGTGGCACAAGTCCGACCCCTAGTGGCTATGATGAAAAATTGCATACACTAACCAGCTGTAGAACAGTGGTGGTCCTTTGTGTTTTTGAGAAAAAATATTGTTCCAATATAGCGCGGCTATTTACAGGAAATCTGTCAGCACACTGTTGCTCAATTCTTTGTATTCATGAATATTGATTTATAAAGTTTCCAATGTACTTCGTCAACAGCCACATGTCCGTATTCATATATTTTATTATTTGTTATTGTTGTTGCATAGTTGAGAAGGAACCTGGAAGTAAGCATGTTGATGGACAGTGTATACCATGTGTATCCTGTACATACCACTAATATACATTTGAAACTTTAACACACTTGTGTTTTTTTCCATTACAGTTTTTCATACCTCAACAGTGCCTCAACATATGGCAGGCTGTTTTCTTTTCAATTGAGCAACATACCCAACCAGATGTTTATAGAACAACATTCTATGACATTTTAGGATTCAGGAATAGGCTATGGTAGGATATGTAGCTCAGCTCATTCATTTAAAGATGAAGATATCCTACACTATTGTAGCCCACAGATACAGTTCCTCCAGTAAGTATTCATACCCCTTGACTTATTACACATTTTGTTGTGTTACAGCCTAATTCAAAATGGATTAAACAGATTTTCTTTCTCACCCATCTACACACAATATTCCATAATGACAAAGTGAAAACGTGTTTAGAAGTATTAGCAAATTGATTAAAAATGAAATACAGAAATATCTCATTTACATACAGTGAGGGAAAAAAGTATTTGATCCCCTGCTGATTTTGTACGTTTGCTCACTGACAAAGAAATGATCAGTCTATAATTTTAATGGTAGGTTTATTTGAACAGTGAGAGACAGAATAACAAAAAAAAAATCCAGAAAAACGCATGTCAAAAATGTTATAAATTGATTTGCATTTTAATGAGGGAAATAAGTATTTGATCCCCTCTCAATCAGAAAGATTTCTGACTTAGTACTTGGTGGCAAAACCCTTGTTAGCAATCACAGAGGTCAGACGTTTCTTGTAGTTGGCCACCAGGTTTGCACACATCTCAGGAGGGATTTTGTCCCACTCCTCTTTGCAGATCTTCTCCAAGTCATTAAGGTTCCGAGCCTGACGTTTGGCAACTCGAACCTTCAGCTCCCTCCACAGATTTTCTATGGGATTAAGGTCTGGAGACTGGCTAGGCCACTCCAGGACCTTAATGTGCTTTTCTTGAGCCACTCATTTGTTGCCTTGGCCGTGTGTTTTGGGTCATTGTCATGCTGGAATACCCATCCACGACCCATTTTCAATGCCCTGGCTGAGGGAAGGAGGTTCTCACCCAAGATTTGAGGGTACATGGCCCCATCCATCGTCCCTTTGATGCGGTGAAGTTGTCCTGTTCCCTTAGCAGAAAAACACCTCCAAAGCATAATGTTTACACCTCCATGTTTGATGGTGGGGATGGTGTTCTTGGGGTCATAGGCAGCATTCCTCCTCCTCCAAACACGGCGAGTTGAGTTGATGCCAAAGAGCTCGATTTTGGTCTCATCTGACCACAACACTTTCACCCAGTTCTCCTCTGAATCATTCAGATGTTCATTGGCAAACTTCAGACGGGCCTGTATATGTGCTTTCTTGAGCAGGGGGACCTTGCGGGCGCTGCAGGATTTCAGTCCTTCACGGCGTAATGTGTTACCAATTGTTTTCTTGGTGACTATGGTCCCAGCTGCCTTGAGATCATTGACAAGATCCTTCCGTGTAGTTCTGGGCTGATTCCTCACCGTTCTCATGATCATTGCAACTCCACGAGGTGAGATCTTGCATGGAGCCCCAGGCTGAGGGAGATTGACAGTTATTTTGTGTTTCTTCCATTTGTGAATAATCGCACCAACTGTTGTCACCTTCTCACCAAGCTGCTTGGCGATGGTCTTGTATCCCATTCCAGCCTTGTGTAGGTCTACAATCTTGTCCCTGACATCCTTGGAGAGCTCTTTGGTCTTGGCCATGGTGGAGAGTTTGGAATCTGATTGATTGATTGCTTCTGCGGACAGGTGTCTTTTATACAGGTAACAAGCTGAGATTAGGAGCACTCCCTTTAAGAGTGTGTTCCTAATCTCAGCTCGTTACCTGTATAAAAGACACCTGGGAGCCAGAAATCTTTCTGATTGAGAGGGGGTCAAATACTTATTTCCCTAATTAAAATGCAAATCAATTTATAACATTTTTGACATGCGTTTTTCTGGATTTTGTTGTTGTTATTCTGTCTCTCACTGTTCAAATAAACCGACCATTAAAATTATAGACTGATAATTTCTTTGTCAGTGGGCAAACGTACAAAATCAGCAGGGGATCAAATACTTTTTTCCCTCACTGTAAGTATTCACACCCCTCAGTCAATACTTTGTAAAAACACCTTTGTCAGCAATTACAGCTGTGAATCTTTCTGGGTAAGTCTCTAAGAGCTTTCCACACCTGGATTGTGCAACATTTGCCCATTATTCTTTTTGAAATTATTCAAGCTCTGTCAAATTGGTTGTTGATCATTGCTAGACAACCAGGTATTTTTCAAGTAGATTTAAGTCAAAACTGTCACTCGCCACTCAGGAACATTCACTGTCTTCTTGGTAAGCAACTCCAGTGTAAATTTGGCCTTGTGTTTTAGGTTATTGTCCTGCTGAAAGATTAATTAATCTCCCAGTGTCTGGTGAAAGCAGACTGAACCAGGTTTTCCTCTAGGATTTTGCCTGTGCTTATCTCCATTCCGTTTCTTTTTTATCCTGAAAAACTCCCCAGTCTTTAACGATTACAAGCATACCCATTACATGATGCAGCGAACACTATGCTTGAAAATATGGAGAGTGGTACTCAGTAATGTGTTGTATTGGATTTGCCCCAAACATAACACTTTGTATTGAGGACAAAATGTTAATTGGTTTGCCACATTTTTAGCAGTATTACTTTAATGCCTTGTTGCAAACAGGATGCATATTTTGCAATATTTTTTATTTTGTACAGGCTTCCTTCTTTTCACTCTGTCATTTAGATTAGTTTGAAATTCACTGCTCGACTGAGGGACATTACAGATAATTGTATGTGTGGGGTACAGAGATGAGGTAGTTATAAAAAAATAATGTTAAACACTATTATTGCACACAGAGTGAGTCCATGCAACTTATTATGTGACTTGTTAAGCACATTTTTACTCCTGAACTTATTTAGGCTTGCCATGACAAAGGGGTTGAATACATATTGACTCAAGACATTTCAGCTTTCCATTTTTTATTAACGTGTAACATTTTCTAAAAACATAATTCCTTTTTGACATTATGGTTTATTGTCTGTAGGCCATTGACATACAATTTCAATTTAATCAATTTTTTATTCAGGCTGTAACATAACAAAATGTGGAAAAAGTCAAGGAGTGTGAATACTTTCTGAAGGCACTGGGGCACTGTGCATAATCATATACCTTTTTTTCAGTTCAAATAAGTTGTCTTTTGCAAAACCATTACACTTTACCTCAGTTTCCCAAAAAGTTTTCACAGACCCCATTATGAGGAATAAGGAGAAATCAAATTAAGTAAACTTTCTTGGTGATGCCTTGGCTCTGTTCAAATCACTTTCTCCTTCTCATTCCAAACGATGAGAGTGTGAGGGAGAGGAATGAGAAGAGGGAGGTCATGGAAAAACTGCAATCAAACCGAGCGGAGACGAAAACATCCTTGTCGTTGAAGGCTGCCACAACGTTCTCTTCTCCCTAGAGGACATCGCTGGAGGAACACAAGGTCACCACGAAACCTCAACAGAATGTCATCTGTCCTCCCTTTCCCTTTCCTCACCACCGTATCTATCCAGCTCACAGTTTCCTGGCGTTTCTGAGGGAACACAGTGATGTGAAAAAGTGAATGAATCACCTCAGGAGGAGTTTGGGGTTGTGTTGTGTTTTGTTGTAGGCATAGAAACCAAGGTGACATGGGGAATGTAACTCGGGCCATAGCTGTGTTATCATTGTTGTGGTTATTAATGTTATGATACATTTGCTATCTTAATGTTGCTGAAGCTGTCTGTTACTGGCTTTATCCTGTTTCATTTGTGTCCTTGGCTCTTTCTCAATTAATCTTTCCTTGATTCCTAGCATCCTCTCTCCACGCGTTCTGCTCAAAAGGCATTGAAGAAGTACGTCAGAGGGGAAGGACCTTGAACCTTCTCCTCCAATACAGTTGAGAGGGAGGTGAGTAGGCGTGGAGACCAGAGGCGAAGAATCCTGGACATACGGATTGAGAGAGCGGAAGCCCAATGCAGAATAAGGTCACCCTGACCTTCCCTATACCCCTCTGGACAACCAATTCCTCCCTCCGGCTCTTCCTGTCTCCCTCTGTGAAGGCTTCCTAGATTAAACCACTTCAAACACAGCCTTTGTTCAGTCACTTCCACAGATAATATCAAACAGTTCTTCCTTCTCCTCCCCTGGGCCTGATACTTTGGGAGTCATAGCTATTTGCTACATTGGAATGCTTTGGCAGGAATTTGAGGGCGTAATCTGCTGTTGTTACTTGGTTTCCAAGAGATGAGTGTCTGATAGCCCACATAGCAACAGTAACCGATGACATGTACGTGTTAATCTATCAAATGTAGCAGCCTGGTCCAAGCAGGCTCCTCGTACTAGGAGCTTTGGATCAACTTCCTAAAATGAAACCAAAACAGACACAGAGACATAATTAGAGGGAGAATGAGGAAAAGTAAGGAGTTACAAGCAAATACACTATGCGTATTAATGGGCGCACACGCACACACACACACACGCACACCCGCACACACACCCGCACACGCACACACACACACGCACGCACGCACGCACACCCGCACGCACGCACACCCGCACACACACACACACACACACATAGTCCAACTACTGCACTGAACTCCTACATCCAACAGTCTATTCTACTGACCTCAAGATGGCGCCATCTTCCTGGCATTTGTCACACTCACTCCACAAACCAACAGTCAACAGAAAAGTAATTAAAACTAAGAAAACAGGACGTTCTCTCCATTCAGAGAAACAATCAACAAATCAAACTATTATTTTCTCCCCTCAGACAAGACACCTTACAGTTGCTTTTCCCAACTTCTCCAGTTCTTAGAAAGTGCAGAGGACTCAGCCAAAGGCACATTCCATCCCTTCACTCTCATGGGGTCTGTGAGTTCGAAAGGGTGCTTTACTCTAAACTCTGAATGCTCAAGTCTAGCAGGTATGGGGTGTATGACACACACACACACGCACACACACACACACACACACGCTGGGGTCAAGTGAGTGTCTGTGGATGTTGCAACTGGTCATTATGTCCACTTACAATCCTCCTTTTTTCTCTAGAGGAAAAACAATATTCCACCTCTGACATTCCCCCCTGAAGAAAACACAGGTGGTTTTTGGGAAGACCAGGTGACTGTTGGTCCTATTTAGGTTTCAGAAGGGACCGTACTTACGGATACGATGTTGTATTACAGGGCATCAAGCCCCTATTATTAACATCAAAGGAAGTGGAAAAACCCATTTCATCCTTCTGCCTGCTTAACACCTGATGCTAATGTCAGACAGTTGGAATTTTGGACGCTAAGTTTGTTTAAACACATCCTGTAGAACTGCATCCCAGACCAGCATACTGGCCTGCAGTGCATAAACTGCTGGTGTTCACATGGCAATGAAAACCTTGTGTTGTTATTGCAGCCATACTAGTTTGCACTGATATAAAGGCAATGGACATCACAGGACAAAGTAGCGGTAGTAGTAGTGGTAGTAGTGGTAGTAGTGGTAGTAGTAGTAGTAGTAGTAGTAGTAGTAGTGGTAGTGGTAGTAGTAGTAGTAGTGGTAGTAGTGGTAATAGTAGTAGTAGTGGTAGTAGTGGTAGTAGTAGTAGTGGTAGTAGTAAATATATAATATAATATAATAATATAATAATATGCCATTTAACAGGCGCTTTTATCCAAAGCGACTTACAGTCATGCGTGCATACATTTTTTGTGTATGGGTGGACCTGGGGATCGAACCCACTACCTTGGCGTTACAAGCGCCATGCTCTACCAGCTGAGCTACAGAGTAGTGGTAGTAGTAGTAGTAGTGGTAGTAGTAGTGGTAGTGGTGGTAGTAGTAGTAGTAGTAGTGTTAGTAGTAGTGATAGTAGTGGTAGTGGTGGTAGTAGTAGTAGTAGTAGTAGTAGTGTTAGTAGTAGTGATAGTAGTGGTGGTAGTAGTGGTTGTAGTAGTAGTAGTGGTAGTAGTGGTAGTAGTAGTGGTAGTAATAGTGGTAGTAGTGATAGTAGTAGTAGTGGTAGTAGTGGTAGTGGTATTGGTGGTAGTGGTAGTAGTAGTAGTAGTGGTAGTAGTAGTAGTGATAGTAGTAGTGGTAGTAGTGGTAGTAGTAGTAGTAGTGGTAGTAGTAGTAGTGGTAGTAGTGATAGTAGTGGTAGTAGTAGTGGTAGTAGTGGTAGTAGTAGTAGTAGTGGTAGTAGTAGTGGTAGTAGTGGTAGTAGTGGTAGTAGTAGTAGTGGTAGTAGTAGTGGTAGTAGTGGTAGTAGTAGTAGTGGTAGTAGTAGTGGTAGTAGTGGTAGTAGTGGTAGTAGTAGTAGTGGTAGTAGTGGTAGTAGTAGTGGTAGTAGTGGTAGTAGTAGTAGTAGTGGTAGTAGTAGTGGTAGTAGTGGTAGTAGTGGTAGTAGTAGTGGTAGTAGTGGTAGTAGTAGTAGTGGTAGTAGTAGTGGTAGTAGTGGTAGTAGTGGTAGTAGTGGTAGTAGTAGTAGTAGTGGTAGTAGTAGTAGTGGTAGTAGTGGTAGCTGTCTGCCATGGTGGGGATGTAGCTCATTGGGTGATTTGGCTGCTATCAGGTGTTGTATGGTACGGTTGGTTCAGTGCTTGCTGCTCGCTCTGTTGTTTGTTGACGCTGTCTCCATGGGTACAGGGCTCAGCTGGAGATCTGGCGTGCGTCAGTGTGAGCGGCGAAGACTCAGTCCTGGGACGTAGGACCATGTGGGTGGGACTGGGACAGGACATGCAGGCCTTCATTACACTCTTAGAAAAAAATATGCCATCTAGAACCTAAAAGGGTTCTTCGGCTGTCCCGATAGGATAATCATTTGAAGAACCCTTTTTGGTTCCAGGTAGAACCCCCTTTTGGTTCCAGGTAAATCCCTTTTGGTTCCAGGTAGAACCCTTTCCCCAGAGGGTCCTTTATACATGGAACTAAAAAGGGTTCTCCTATGGGGACAGCCGAAGAACCCCTTTGGAACCCTTTTTTTGTACTCTACAACACCACCCCTTATTCTCTCCCACACTGTGTGAGTGGGTGGGTGTGAGTGTGTGTTTGACATGGGTATAGTCTAATGGCATCAGTTGACACAGCAGCTAATGAGTGATGGTGTCCCATGATGATGATGACATAGTTAAAAATGCCATGTCTATATTCATTGGAGGTTGTTCAAACGAACACAACGGAAGAGAGTGTGTCGTTGTTTAGTATTGTGATGTTCTTGAGCTGTTGCAGTCAGTGACAGGTGCAAGGACAGGCAGCCATGCAACATTGGAGGCAGAACCATTTTGTATTTGTGCTGGGGCTGAGAGGCTGGCCACCCTCCAGACTGAGGCAGGCACATCTGTAGACAATACAACTTCAGAGCAGAGCAGGCTTAACAGGACCAGCTGTGGAGCGCAGGGAGGTAAAGATAGGACTGAGGAGAGGAGAAGAGAGGAGAGAAGAAGAGGGGAGAGGAGAGGAGGGGAGAGAGAAGTGGAGAGAGAAGTGGAGGGGAGAGGAGAGAAGAGAAGGGGAAGGGAGAGGAGGGGGAGAGGAGAGGCGAGGAGGAGAAGAGAACAGCATAGAATAGAACAGCATAGAACAGAACAGAACATTCAAGGAAAAAAACTGAACTAGAAGATAGTTTGAGAGAATGCATTTTTTTAGGCACCAGGCTGATTATGAAGCTGTAATACTGTGATGATAAATGTTAAATTCAATCACAGACTTTTCTGGGGCTACAACACCAGACACATACAATACGTCATCACATTTTCTCTCCAAAACTCTATTCATTTCCTCTTCCACCAATACAGAGCTGTATCAAATTATAAGTTCTGATATTAAATACCTCACACATACCATTTTCGAGTTACTCTCTCTCTCTCTCTCGCTCTCTCTCGCTCTCTCGCTCTCTCGCTCTCTCTCTCTCTCTCTCTCTTCATGATGCAACAGAGAAAATATCCACAACCTCCTCCTTCAAGCAATACAAATGACTTCAGGCTCTCATAGAGGAAAGGTAAACACAACAGCCAGATTTGTTTTGTAAGCATTACATGGCAAAGTGGCCAGAAGGTTGTGGATTCGCAGACCACTGCGGACAAGCGTATGGGTGAAAACATATCCATTATAATAAAAGCACTGCATGAATCTATCATCTTATTTGCAGTCCGAGAAAAAATAGCCATTTATAAATGTATTTCATGCAATTCTACGTCATTTTACATGACTGGAGACAAGCAGAATCTTTTTTAATACCACAATAGAGTATGACAATGAATGAGCACATGCTGTAGCACCGGAGATGTTTTGATTTCTATACAGGCTATTGTCAAAAAATAGCATAGTCTAAGTTTGGAACAGTGCTAAAGTTGTCTATCAACTGTAAAAAATTTGAGCAACAGAACCAGTTACAACGGAAGAATATGATCATCAATTAATTTGAGAAAAAGCCATTTTTTAACATAGCAGCCACATATCATCAGGTAGGCCTATATTCACTTTCAAAAACTATAATTTTCTAATTTATTGTATTTTATTCCATGATATTGTTGTTACAAAATAGATTTGTGTTGACTGTGATTAGGGCATGGAAATATAAGAGCATCTGCTAGGCTCACCGCATGATCCTCAAATCAAAGACTGGCCAAACTTGTGTTTCTAAAAGTGTATTCGAAGGCACTGTAGAATGACTGTATAGCCTAATAAGGCATTTTTTGTTTCATCATTATTTAATTCTAAGTAATTATTAGTTTTTTAGTTAGTTTAAACAGCCTAAATGTGAAATGTATAGCCATGTTGTTGAAGTGCAGTTGTTGATGTGTTGTTGAAATGCTGAGCGCTCCTGCCAGCGTGTCACAAATGCTTCACAATTTATTTCTTACATGGCAGTCTATAGCCTTAAAATAATAATAATATAGCCTACACAATTCATTTTCATTCCTTCTTAGGCTACCTGACGGATTTAGCGTTAGTATGTTGTTTAATAGCCAGTTGAAATGTCGAATGTCAATTGACAGTGATAGAATCATGTCTCATCGGCTATAGAATATCATAGAGACAAACAAAAGATATCCCATATCCATCGGAGTCATGTCTTTTTACAGCTTGTTTCTAGCATTAAGCATTGCAGACTAATGCAATGTTATACAGTAGATTGCTTTATATAATCAGGTCCATTAAATTGTTTTCAAAATATTAAGCTAACAAGGGGTAAGCCTATGCTTTTAGCCATTTTCTTTAACAGAAGTCACAATACCCTCACATACACCCTCAATTCGAGCCCTGGTTTTAACTTAACACACCAAGCTCTTCACTGACACTGATATATTTAAGGAGTGCATGGTGACTGAAGGAATTGACTGACAAAATCTATGGATAGTACAGTATAATTTCGTCTGTCAAACAGGTAGGTCTACCTCTTATTTCTTGAATAGGAAGAAATAGGCTCCAACACAAAGCTCTCTTGTTGTTAGTAGCCTAAAGTCAAATTAAAATGAAGATTGTTTAAATAAATTTGACCTTCTCGAATTAGCCTACTTTCAGCACCCATGCACTGTGGCTGCTGCTTCATAGTAATGTAAGTTAAGTAAATGACTCTAAAATGGCTTATTTTGAGGTCAATTACTCGGATAAATAGCTTCATTATGGGCAATGAAACATATTGTTTTTATTAAAATCAATTATAGCAGTAGATCCTCCTCATCTTCGCGCTCTCCCTCTCAAACTGAACAGGACATCATTAGGCCTAGTCCGTGCGCACAGATATAAATGTTAGTTTTTTTACAAATAAAAAAGTATTTTCGGAAGAAGCCTTTGACTCGCCTATCCATTGCAGTGTATAATGCAGTGTAGCCTAATTTTATGTACACCATCCCAGCAGCGCAAAACTCGGGAAGGAAGTATATTTTCTTAGAAATATAACTTTGCCCTGTGCTTCTCCGAGCATGCTCTTCGTATAGCCTAGGCTTATAGGCTATAGTATAGGCTATGGATCATTTTATTGAGGCTACACTAGGCACACTTGATATTACTCGCCCAGCAGAGAATCAGGGATGAGGGGCATCATAGGGCACACATCGAGATACTATAATAAGCAACTAATTCTCAAACCCTGAGAAATATGACATTTAATCGATTACAAATTAACTACATGACACTCCCCTGGACTAAATAAAAAATACTAAACCCTCCCACTGACTGAAATTGAAAAAGCAGGACCCTCCCCCATTTTCCTCCGGGTAACAATTATGTAATTTTCAACCGTTCCCTAACTCCTAAATAAGGTAATGGATTGCATCATTATTTGGAACTATGATCAGCCCCTCCGTAGTTTGTGCTCCCCCTCCCATTCCACCATCGTTCCCTCCCTCCCCTCCCTGCCTCCACTAGCCTCAGAGCCAGATGGATTATCTCATCAGTCAAGTTTCCCAGAGCTCTATGCCTCCTCTGTGTATCCCACCAATACTGTATCCCCAGCCAGTGAGAAAACAGTCAGAATTCTTCACTGCAGCCATTTCGTTTTGGGTAGAAAAACTCAATGACCTCATCAGCCCCACTATCTATTTATCTACACTTTGCGAAGGACTCAAACAGAAAATAGCTAATCTAGCCCAGGCACAAAAATCTCTTAAACAGTGCTTCAAAGAAATACATTGCATAACAGTTTGGCAGGAGTTTGGGAACCCTGATACATTGGAATGCTCCGTAATCCATATCAAAAGAGATAGCTAGAGTCCTTTCCACATAGAGAGCGAAAGAGAGTGGATAGAGAGAGAGAGAGAGAGAGAGAGAGAGAGAGAGAGAGAGAGAAAGAGAGAGAGAGAGAGAGAGAGAGCATAGAGAGCATAGAGAGAGAGACCAAGGGGAGAGAGAGGGAGGGAGAGGGAGGGAGAGAGGGGAGATATGTGGGAGAGAGAGCGAGCGGGGAAAGAGGGAGAGAGAGAATCCAGGGACAGGCCTCTTATCCACAGAGGAACACAGTGATTCCTGGCAATCAGACAGCAGCTCTCCCAACCCAACACAGTACAGCTGAGTTTTCTATAGAGAGAGGAGAGCATCCCTTATCAAGCCCAGCAAGACATAGAGAACCCTCTCTCTCTATCTCTCCCTCCCTCTCTTTCTCTCGCTCTCTCAATTAAATTATGTTTACATTGCCAAAGCTAGTGAAATAAACAATAAACAAAAGTGAGAAGAAACTAATTTAACAACATCAACAAAAAACTATTAGAAATTAACATCAAATATTGGACTCAAAAAGGTTTCAAAAAGATAAAGACATTTCAAGTGTTATATTATTACATTTACATTTACATTTACGTCATTTAGCAGACGCTCTTATCCAGAGCGACTTACACATTGGAAGCTATGTACAGTGTTTTAGCTGTGTGCAAATAGTTTTAATACGAATAGTGGGGGGAAGATAAATAAACAGATAAGTACTGGTGATATTTACAATGTTGTTTGTGCTCCACTGGTTGCCCTTTTCTCATGGCAATTGGCCACACATCTTGCTGCTGTGATTGCACATTGTGGTATTTTGCCTAACAGATATGGGAGTTTATCAATGTTGGATTTGTTTTCAAATTTGTTGTGGGTCTGTGTGATCTGTGGGAAATATGTGTCTCTATTGTGGCAGGAGGTTAGGAAGTGCAGCTCAGTTTCCACCTCATTTTGTGGACAGTGGGCACATATCCTGTCTTCTCTTGAGAGCAAGGTCTGCCTATGGCGACCTCTCTCAAAAGCAAGGCTATGCTCACCGAGTCTGTACATAGTCAAGGATTTTCTTAATTTTGGGTCAGTCACAGTGGTCAGGTATTCTCTGTTGAGGACCAGATAGCATTCCAATTTGCTCTGTTTCTTGGTTGATTCTTTCCAGTGTGTCATAGTTATCTTTTTGCTTTCTCATAATTTGCTTGGGTCTAAATATGTTGCTGGCCTGGGGCTCTGTGGAGTCTGTTTGTGTTTGTGAACAGAGCCCCGGACCTAGCTGGCTAAGGGCACTCTTCTCTAGGTTATTCTCTCTGTAGGTGAGGGCTTTGTGGTGGAATGTGTGAGCATCAGTAACTTTTAGGTGCTTGTAGAATTGAACAGCTCTTTTCCGGATTTTGATAACTAGCGGCAATAGTCATAATTCTGCTCTGCATGCATTGTTTGGAGTTTTGCATTGTACATAAAGTATATTTTTGCAGAATTCTGCATGCCTGGCCAAACTGAGCAATCGAGGGAGAAGGGCCTTGGTTAGGGAGGAGATGAGAGAACATTCCAGAAGGACAACCATCTCTGCAGCACTCCACCAATCAGGCCTTTATGGTAGAGTGGCCAGACGGAACCCACTCCTCAGTAAAAGGCACATGACAGCCCACTTGGAGTTTGCCAAAAGGCACCTAAAGGACTCTCAGACCATGAGAAACAAGATTCTCTGGTCTGATGAAACCAAGATTGAACTCTTAGGCCTGAATGCCAAGCGTCACTTCTGGAAGAAACCTGGCACCATCCCTACGGTGAAGCATGGTGGTGGCAGCACCATGCTGTGGGGATGTTTTTTAGTGACAGGGACTGGGAGACTAGTCAGGATCGAGGGAAAGATGAACTGAGCAAAGTACAGAGAGATCCTTGATGAAAACCTGCTCGAGAGCACTCAGGACCTCAAGACTGGGGCGAAGGTTCACCTTCCAACAGGACAACGAACCTTA
This sequence comes from Coregonus lavaretus, assembly GCF_964263955.1. Classification (NCBI taxonomy): domain Eukaryota; kingdom Metazoa; phylum Chordata; class Actinopteri; order Salmoniformes; family Salmonidae; genus Coregonus; species Coregonus lavaretus. The sequence continues at coordinate 34,457,290 of NC_139995.1, forward strand.
GCACACAGCCAAGACAACGCAGGAGTGGCTTCGGGATAAGTCTCTGAATGTCCTTGAGTGGCCCAGCCAGAGCACGGACTTGAACCCGAGCGAACATCTCTGGAGAGACCTGAAAATAGCTGTGCAGAGACGCTCCCCAATGGGAGAAACTCGCCAAACACAGGTGTGCCAAGCTTGTAGCGTCATACCCAAGAAGACTCGAGGCTGTAATCGCTGCCAAAGGTACTTCAACAAAATACTGAGTAAAGGGTCTGAATACTTATATAAATATGATATTTTATTTTTTATTTTTTAGCAAACATTTCTAAAATCCTGTTTTTGCTTTGTCACTATGGGGTATTGTGTGTAGATTGATGAGGGAAAAAACTATTTAATCAATTTTAGAATAAGGCTGTAACCTAACAAAATGTGGAAAAAGTCAAGGGGCTGAATACTTTCCACAATTTTTGTTGTATTATTTGTCTTTTCTGGTGGATTAAACTGTTCTTGGTTCTTTGTTATATGGCTAAAAAGTTTGAGGAAGTGGTCTAACCATACTTTGGATAGGTAGCTCTTTGTGTTGTTGTTTATTTAGTGTGTTCCAATTTTCTCAGAAGTGATTTGATTCTATGTATTCTAAGTTATAATGAGTCAGCAGCAGGCATTTGAATAGTGTCTCTGCGTCACTCAGAGGATGCTAGGCAGAAAATGATCTGTTGTCAGTTATATGAAATGCTGCTAATCTTTTACTGTCACCATGTACTGTATGATCATATTTATTTTACAGTTATTAGAAAGTTGAAATCTTATAGTAAGTCATTTATAATTTGATTGTTACTATATTTAGAAAGCATTTCAATCATTTCAAGCCTATTGTTGAATAGGAAATAAATTATATATGATTTTAAATATTTTTATATTTTTATAATATTTGTACTGTGTACTTGAGCTTGTGTCCTCAAAAGTGACTACACGTCAGCAATGTAAAACTTTTTTTTTACCAGAAAAGTTACATTTGAATCTTTCTGGCAGTATAAGCATCACTAGGTATTGTTTATGGCCCTCTCATGATACATGTTTACTTGGGTGGGGGGATGGGGGGACGGGGGGACGGGGGGGTTCTACTAAGCTAACATATAGAATTGTTTTAAGATGGTCATACCATGGATCATTTAGCTAGTTGATTTTGAATTTTAGGACTCTGTAGGCATAAAAAAGTCTCTATATACACTGCTCAAAAAAATAAAGGGAACACTTAAACAACACATCCTAGATCTGAATGAATGAAATAATCTTATTAAATACTTTTTTCTTTACATAGTTGAATGTGCTGACAACAAAATCACACAAAAATGATCAATGGAAATCAAATGTATCAACCCATGGAGGTCTGGATATGGAGTCACCCTCAAAATTTAAGTGGAAAACCACACTACAGGCTGATCCAACTTTGATGTAATGTCCTTAAAACAAGTCAAAATGAGGCTCAGTAGTGTGTGTGGCCTCCACGTGCCTGTATGACCTCCCTACAATGCCTGGGCATGCTCCTGATGAGGTGGCGGATGGTCTCCTGAGGGATCTCCTCCCAGACCTGGACTAAAGCATCCGCCAACTCCTGGACAGTCTGTGGTGCAACGTGGCGTTGGTGGATGGAGCGAGACATGATGTCCCAGATGTGCTCAATTGGATTCAGGTCTGGGGAACGGGCGGGCCAGTCCATAGCATCAATGCCTTCCTCTTGCAGGAACTGCTGACACACTCCAGCCACATGAGGTCTAGCATTGTCTTGCATTAGGAGGAACCCAGGGCCAACCGCACCAGCATATGGTCTCACAAGGGGTTTGAGGATCTCATCTCGGTACCTAATGGCAGTCAGGCTACATCTGGCGAGCACATGGAGGGCTGTGCAGCCCCCCAAAGAAATGCCACCCCACACCATGACTGACCCACCGCCAAACCGGTCATGCTGGAGGATGTTGCAGGCAGCAGAACGTTCTCCACGGCGTCTCCAGACTCTGTCACGTCTGTCACATGTGCTCAGTGTGAACCTGCTTTCATCTGTGAAGAGCACAGGGCGCCAGTGGCGAATTTGCCAATCGTGGTGTTCTCTGGCAAATGCCAAACGTCCTGCACGGTGTTGGGCTGTAAGCACAACCCCCACCTGTGGACGTCGGGCCCTCATACCACCCTCATGGAGTCTGTTTCTGACCGTTTGGGCAGACACATGCACATTTGTGGCCTGCTGGAGGTCATTTTGCAGGACTCTGGCAGTGCTCCTCCTGTTCCTCCTTGCACAAAGGCGGAGGTAGCGGTCTTGCTGCTGGGTTGTTGCCCTCCTACGGCCTCCTCCACGTCTCCTGATGTACTGGCCTGTCTCCTGGTAGCGCCTCCATGCTCTGGACACTACGCTGACAGACACAGCAAACCTTCTTGCCACAGCTCGCATTGATGTGCCATCCTGGATGAGCTGCACTACTTGAGCCACTTGTGTGGGTTGTAGACTCCGTCTCATGCTACCACTAGAGTGAAAGCACCCCCAGCATTCAAAAGTGACCAAAACATCAGCCAGGAAGCATAGGAACTGAGAAGTGGTCTGTGGTCACCACCTGCAGAACCACTTCTTTATTGGGGGTGTCTTGCTAATTGCCTATAATTTCCACCTGTTGTCTATTCCATTTGCACAACAGCATGTGAAATGTATTGTCAATCAGTGTTGCTTCCTAAGTGGACAGTTTGATTTCACAGAAGTGTGATTGACTTGGAGTTACATTGTGTTGTTTAAGTGTTCCCTTAATTTTTTTGAGCAGTGTATATTTGATAAAAGATTGCATTTGGGCTTTACTACTATAGCCCATAGAAACGCATTGAATAACACATTGATAAATGGAAAAACAGACAGTCAAAAAAAATATCATAAGGAATAGGGTTTTGAAGTGTCTGTCCTATATTTAGGAGATATAAGAAAGCTCAGGAAATATTTTGGTTTTTGGACACACATTTAACTACCTCCATACTTCCATTAATTTTTGTAAACAGGTACCGGGCTACCTTCAGACATATTAGTTAGTAGGCCAAACCGTTCGGATGCTACAGACGTTTTTGTGAGAATACCGATTTTAGAGATGTCTACTGGTCTGACAAACAGCTATAGCTCTGCCACAGGCGGATGCGGTGGATTGAGATGCAGCCATGTAAAAAAACAGATATCTCTAGCTTAAACTGACAGATTTTGATTGGAATGTTTTTATTATGTTAATTAGATTGACACACGGTAGAGTTAGCAATAGCATTAGCATGTAGCAGAGTTTCTGTGTGTTTTACAGAGCTGGTTATGCTGATAACACATAAGGAATGCCAAGCATGCACAAACAGCCCTTCCCCATCTGCTCTACTCCATATCCCTCCCTCACACCCTTCCCTATCCTCCTTTCTCCTCCCTTCCCCCAGCCCTCGTCCCCATGCCCTCCTCTCCCTTTCCCTCGCTTTCTCTTTCTCTCTTTTGCCCTCCCTTCAGTCTCAGAAATCTGTTCCGTCAAATGACTTCCATCTGGAGAGTAGAGTAAATACTCAGCTCTGGTGATTCTGGAATATAGTTAAGAAAAAAGAGTCTAGAACACTGTGTATACAGTGAAGCGCTCCCAAATGCTGGGTGATTTTATTCCACCGGACTCTTTAGGAAAATCTTCTGCTGTCTGGGAAGTTGTGTGGAGAGAAGGAGAGTAGACAATCTGAGTTAGATATATACTGGGCCCCTAGATCACTAGGCTTGACTCTTATCAGCAAACACACAGTTTCACTGTGAGAAACTCAAACTCACACCAAGTCCTCAAATACGGACTATCCTACGAATGCAGAGAGAGAGTGTTAAACCAAGCACAAAAAATCCAATTAATGAGTGTGTAGTGTGCCAGGCCAGCCAATACTGTGACAGTAAATCAAATGAGTGCGTGCACATACAGTGCTTTCAGAAAATGTTCACACCCCTTGACTTTTTCCACATTTTGTTGTTACAGCCTGAATTTAAAATTGATTACATTGAAATGTTGTGTCAATGGCCTACAGACAATACACCATAATGTAAAAATGCAATTATGTTTTTAGAAAATGTTACACGTTAATAAAAAATGGAAAGCTGAAATGTCTTGAGTCAATAAGTATTCAACCCCTTTGTTATGGCAAGCCTAAATAAGTTCAGGAGTAAAAATGTGCTTAACAAGTCACATAATAAGTTGCATGGACTCACTCTGTGTGCAATAATAGTGTTTAACATGATTTTTGAATGACTACCTCATCTCTGTACCCCACACATACAATTATGTGTAAGGTCCCTCAGTAGAGCAGTGAATTTCAAACACAGATTTAACCACAAAGACCGGGGAGGTTTTCCAATGCCTCGCAAAGAAGGGCACCTATTGGTAGATGGGTAAAAAAAAAAAGCAGACATTGACTATCCTTTTGAGCATGGTGAAGTTATTAATTACACTTTGAATGGTGTATCAATACAAAGTCACTACAAAGATACAGGAGTCCTCCTTACTCAGTTGCCGGAGAGGAAGGAAACCATTTGGGGATTTCACCATGAGGCCAATTGTCACGGAATCAGCCGAGGCTGCCCCTCCTCCTTGCTCGGGCAGGCTTCGGCGTTCGTCGTCCCCGGAGTACTAGCTGCCACCGATCTATGTTTCGGTGTTTGTCTAGTTTGTCCTGATTGTTTGCACCTGTTTCCCATTATGTTATATTGTATTCCCTTTATAAACCCCTGTCTCTCATTGGTTATTGTTTGTGATTGTTTTCCGTTAGGTCGGCAGTGCTGGTTGTATGCGTTATTTGTTCCTCCCTGTTTGGAGGTTTGTTTTGTACTTTCTTTACTGTGTTAAGTAAAGTACGTTCTGCCAGTAGTTCGGTGTCCTGCGCTTGACTTCGTTTCCCGCATACACGTCACCTTGACACCAATGGTGACATTAAAACAGTTACAGAGTTTAATGGCTGTGATTGGAGAAAACAGAGGATGGATCAACAACATTGTCGTTACTTCACAATACTAACCTAAATGACAGAGTGAAAAGTAGGAAGCCTGTACAGAATAAAATGCATCCTGTTTGCAATAAGTCATTAAAGTAAAACTGCAAAAAATGTGGCAAAGAAATTACCTTTATGTCCTGAATACAAAGCGTTATGTTTGGGACAACTCCAACACAACACATCACTGAGTATCACTCTTAAAATTTTCAAGCATGGTGGCGGCTGCATCATGTTATGGGTATGCTTGTCATCGGTAATGACTATGGAGTTTTTTTTTGGGATATTGAGCTAAGCACAGGCAAAATCCTAGAGGAAAACCTGGCTCAGTCTGCTTTCCAACAGACACTGGGAGACAAATTCACCTTTCAGCAGGACAATTACCTAAAACAAAAGGACAAATATACACTGGAGTTGCTTACCAAGGCGACATTGAATGTTCCTAAATGTCTGAGTTACAGTTTTGACTGAAATCGGCTTGAAAATCTATGGCAAGACTTGAAAATGGCTGTCTAGCAATGATCAACAACCAACTTGACAGAGCTTGAAGAATTTAAAAAATAATATTGATGTGCAAATATTGTACAATTCAGGTTTGCAAAGAAAGCTCTTAGACACTTACCCAGAAAGACTCACAGCTGTAATTACTGCCAAAGGTGATTCTAACATGTATTGACTCAGGGGTGTGAATACTTATGTAAATTAGATATTTCTGTATTTCATTTTCAATACATTTGCAAAGATGTCTAAAAACATGTTTTCACTTCGTCATAATGTGGTATCGTGTGTACATGGGTGAAGTTATTCATTTTTTTATCCATTTTAAATTCAGGCTGTAGCAAAATGTGGAATAAGTGAAGGGGTATGAATATTTTCTGAAGGCAGTGTAATTGTCACACAATGACTTATCTAATTACTTAATTGAAGGAACAACAAAGAAATGAATCTACTTGGGAAACACTTTACTTAAAGTGGCTTTTTATGAAGGGGTGTACAACACCGTACAGATAGTTATAATGCATCAACAAACTGTATAATAATACATTAAGGCATGAAAGCTGTAATATTGTTAGCTGTAATGTAATACATTCACAATATATCATGGCCCCTCTCGCCTCTCTCACTTTACTTCATAAGAAGCTGCTTCAAGTAAAGTGTTACCCAATATGTAAACAGGGTGTTCATTTGACAGTAGGTGCATTATAGACAGTGATGATTAACATTATGGGACCACAACAAGTCTATAGTCACATCCATTTCAACACAGAAAATCTCTTCAGTGTCAAGAAAAACGTAATATGGATGTCTACACTAATCCACAAACAAGTAATAGTAACTATATCTATAAACTAGTAATTAACAGTTTATTAACTACTTACAAACCTTTACAAACCCTTTATAAATGATATGTTAATTTAAAGTGGTACTGAAATATAGTATGTGAATGTTGTTGTGACTAGCCGTTTCAAAAACAAATGCACCTGCTCAGATGAAAACAACAACATTCCCACTGAGCATACATAAAGAGGTGTGTTTGACTGTACTTCACTAAATGACAGGACAGGCTTTATACAACTGCTGCCTCTATAAAGATAGGTTGCATTTTTTATTCTGCCAATGGAAGGGGGAATCCAGAGGAGAGAAGGTTACCATGGTGCAAACTGCGACTTTTTGATATAACGCCCTCACTCTTCGCTTATGTTCCTCTCTTTCATTTTTATTAGTGTAATATAATACATGGAGAGTGCATTTACAACACATTAATATGAACCATCTGAATGAACAGCTACAGGTTATACAAGAACAGCCATAGTTGCTACCACACCATACACAAAGCATTCTTAAAGCTGTAAAACACTGCTCGTGGAAGACTATGGTTGGTTGTGTTTAGAGTGATTTCCCAGTGCTGGTGCAGACATAATGTCATCTCTGTCTTACACTATCATGTATTCTGAGAACATCCCGTCTTTTATGGTCCTCTAAAACATATCTTTGGTGCATCAGCCTAAACGAGCAACAAGATGCTGTGTTCTGTTATTGAAACACTATACACAAACTCATCTCCCATATACACACACACACGCACGCACAAACACACATATACATGAATGCACACATGCATGCACACACAACCATGCATATAATCAACAATGCCCATATGAGTGTTGTTTTTCTTGTGCACCAATTACCCACCTCCCCTTTAGCCCTCTACAAAGCCCCAAACCTCCTCTTTCACACACTCTGACAAACACATTCCAGCCCTCAGGAACAGAACTGACTGACTGATGTTGTCTGTGTGTGTGTGTGTGGTCTCTTCTGGAGACGATCACTTTCATCTGCAGTCACCAATACACACGTTGTCTCAGTCTATGAAATTCTCTCTGTGCATCTGTGTCTAGACTCAATTGTTGCTCAATTAAAATGTGCCTCTTTTTTTCTGCCTCTACCAGTTTCTTCCCTCTCCACCTTTTCTCCATAATTTCCCCACTCTCGTTTACTCTGTCCCTCTATCCTCTCTTTCTCTCACTCTCTAGCCAAGGTGCCTGTGTTCTGACCGCTTCTCTGCTTTTTCTCTTCTTGCTCTGTCCACATTCTGACCTTGAACCCTGCACTGACAGTCTCAATGACTCAACCCCCTAACCCCTTCCCTCCCCCTCACACACAGACACATATGAACCCACTGAACCCTATACTACTGCCATTCACATAAACACCACACACACCCTCCCCTTCCTCCCACTTCCACCCACTTTAAGGTTGGTGCACACTGTTCAGTCCCACAAAAGTGTTGCTTTGAGCTTGGCTTATAGATGTATAGATGTATGGGGGATATGGGGTTCTCCCTGCATGCAAGGAGGGGGTGGTGGAGGTTTTTTTATCCTGCTTGAACATAGGAAAGAAAGGAAAGGAAAGAAACATAGGAAATAAAGTTGCTTTTGGGCCATGTTTTTATCATGAGTTGAATTGTTGTCAGAAGTGATAAAGTGTAAATAATTGAAAATAATGTATAAAAAAAACCCGGAAATATAACATTTACGTGAGTATTCAGACCCTTTACTCAGTACTTTGTTGAAGCACCTGGTTCCAAACTTCTTCCATTTAAGAATGATGGAGGCCACTGTGTTCTTGGGGACCTTCAATGCTGCAGAAATGTTTTGGTACCCTTCCCCAGATCTGTGCCTCGACACAATCCTGTCTCGGAGCTCTACAGACAATTCCTTCGACCTCATGGCTTGGTTTCTGCTCTGACATGCACTGTCAACTGTGGGACCTTATATAAACAGGTGTGTGCCTTTCCAAATCATGTCTAATCAATTGAATTGACCACAGGTGGACTCCAATCAAGTTGTAGAAACATCTCAAGGATGATCAATGGAAACAGGTCTCTTCACAGTCCCCAGTTCCAGAACAGAGGCTGGGAAATGCACAGTATTAAATAGAGCCATGACTACATGGAACTATATGCCACCCCAGGTAACTCAAGCTAGCAATAAAACCAGATTAAAAAAACAGATAAAAGAACACCTTAAAGCATGACAGGGACTGTGAAGAGATAGACATCTTTATATATTTTGTATTGTATTTTGCATTGTATTGTATTATGTAGTGGTATATATATTATGTATTTTATTTGTTGTGTTTTGTTTCCTGTTTGGACCCCAGGATCCTAATAAAATACTAAATAATACACATTTCTCTCTCACTTGTGCACACACTTTCGTACACACACACATACACTACACACCATACAAACACACAGACAATACTTGGGCACCTTAGAGGTAATCAGTGTGGATTTACGAGTCAAAATACTGGGATAGGAGGGGGTTGCTTAGCGACGGGCCTGTTGCTGTCCAAACAATGTTAGCGTTGTCAAAACTACAGGCTGCGCCAGACTGGGGTTCTGCTGAGTGCAACAATGTCACTTATGTTGTGTGTCCCTGTCTGCAGCCAGTCAGTGGTACGCTCCAACCCAACAGCCGTCAGGCAGACAGACTTAGCCTACATCTCTGAGACACAGACACAGTGACACACTCTCGCTCACACACACTAGGCTATGCATGCACTCATACACACGTGCAAGCATATTTTTAATTTTTATTTAACCTTTACTTTAAAAGGGGGGTTATACTGAGACCAAGGTCTCTTTTACAGATGCGCCCTGAATTACATCAATTACAGAATATACAGACATAAAAATATAAATACAAAATGAAAGCAAGAAGAAGAACACGGTGTCACGAATTCAGCCGAGGCTGCCCCTCCTCCTTGCTCGGGCAGGCTTCGGCGTTAGTCGTCACTGGAGTACTAGCTGCCACCGATCGATGTTTTCTGTGTTACACTTGTCTTGTCTGTATTGATCACACCTGTTACCCATTATGTTAATTTGTTTCCCTATTTTACCCTCTGGTTCCCTCATGGTGTTGTGCGTGATTGTTCGTTGTTTTGATGTCTTTTGGTGAGCTGGTATTTGCTCTTCCCTGCGTGGAGGATTTGCTCTGCTATTTTTGTTCCAGTAAAGAACTTCGTTATTATAGTTCTGTGTCCTGCGCCTGATTCCATCCTACCGCTACACCCAGACGCATGACACACGGTCATAAAAAAAAACACATTCATCAGTAATAAGGTCCTCAATCAGCTTTCTGAATTGCCCTAGAGGCACCAGAACATCACATTTAAGAACATTTTGAAGATCGACAAATGTGCAAGAAAACAACTCAGTAGAGACCAAAGGAATTTCTAGAGTTAGTCGTCCCTGATGTGTACTTTATTGCCAGGTATGTTGTAATTTATTTTCTGTGTTGAAAATATTTCTTTATAATGCTATCTCTGAAGCTAGCTGGTTGTTGTACTCCTATTTTGTACTCCTAAGTAGCGACAGTCAAGAATCGAGGGGTTACCTCTGGATGTAAAGTAATGATACAGTTGAAGTCGGAAGTTTACATACACTTAGGTTGGAGTCATTAAAACTCGTTTTTCAACCACTCCACACATTTCTTGTTAACAAAGTATAGTTTTGGCAAGTCGGTTAGGACATCTGCTTTGTGCATGACACAAGTCATTTTTCCAACAATTGTTTACAGACAGAGTATTTCACTTATAATTCAGTGTATCACAATTCCAGTGGGTCAGAAGTTTACATACACTAAGTTGACTGTGCCTTTAAACAGCTTGGAAAATTCCAGAAAATGATGTCATGGCTTTAGAAGCTTCTGTTAGGCTAATTGATATCATTTGAGTCAATTGGAGGTGTACCTGTGGATGTATTTCAAGGCCTACCTTCAAACTCAGTGCCTCTTTGCTTGACATCATGGGAAAATCAAAAGAAATCAGCCAAGACCTCAGAATTTTTTTTTGTAGACCTCCACAAGTCTGGTTCATCATTGGGAGCAATTTCCAAAAGCCTGAAGGTACCACGTTCATCTGTACAAACAATAGTACGCAAGTATAAACACCATGGGACCACGCAGCCATCATACCACTCAGGAAGGAGACGCGTTCTGTCTCCTAGAGATGAACGTACTTTGGTGCGAAAAGTGCAAATCAATCCCAGAACAAAAGCAAAGGACCTTGTGAAGATGCTGGAGGAAACAGGTACAAAAGTATCTATATCCACAGTAAAACGAGTCCTATATCGACATAACCTGAAAGGCTGCTCAGCAAGGAAGAAGCCACTGCTCCAAAACCGCCATAAAAAAGCCAGACTACGGTTTGCAACTGCACATGGGGACAAAGATTGTACTTTTTGGAGAAATGTCCTCTGGTCTGATGAAACAAAAATAGAACTGTTTGGCCATAATGACTATCATTATGTTTGGAGGAAAAAGGGGGTTGCTTGCAAGCCAAAGAACACCATCCCATCCATGAAGCACGGGGGTGGCAGCATCATGCTGTGGGGGTGCTTTGCTGCAGGAGGGACTGGTGCACTTCACAAATAGATGGCATCATGAGGAAGGAAAATTATGTGGATATATTGAAGCAACATCTCAAGACATGAGTCAGGAAGTTAAAACTTGGTCACAAATGGGTCTTCCAAATGGACAATGACCCCAATCATACTACCAAAGTTGTGGCAAAATGGCTTAAGGACAACAAAGTCAAGATATTGGAGTGGCCATCACAAAGCCCTGACCTCAATCCTATAAAAAATATGTTGGCTGAACTGAAAAAGTGTGTGCGAGCAAGGAGGCCTACAAACCTGACTCAGTTACACCAGCTCTGCCAGGAGGAATGGGCCAAAATTCACCCAACTTATTGTGGGAAGTTTGTGGAAGGCTACCCGAAACGTTTGACCCAAGTTAAACAATTTAAAGGCAATGCTACCAAATACTAATTGAGTGTATGTAAACTTCTGACCCACTGGGAATTTGATGAAAGAAATAAAAGCTGAAATAAATAATTCTCTCTACTATTATTCTGACATTTCACATTCTTAAAATAAAGTGGTGATCCTAACTGACCTAAAACAGGGAATTTTTACTAGGATTAAATGTCAGGAATTGTGAAAAACAGAGTTTAAATGTAGTTGGCTAAGGTGTATGTAAACGTCTGACTTCAACTGTATATGCACATAGTAGCACACAAGCAATCTCACAGAGATTGTAAAGTATTCAACTAGTATAAAATATTGCACACATGCACCCACCCACCCATCCACGGCCGCGGGAAGATGTTTTGGGGTGGTGGTGCTGTCATATTTTTCTCCGCTCTGCTGACAAGTATTTTGCTCTGTTCATACAGGAGTAATAAAGGCGTAGTGCACTGATTTGGTGGGATTTAAAAAATAGATCTAATAATTTTTTTATCCGATTTATCAGGGGGTGCTGCAGCACCCTCAGCACCCCTCCTTCCCGCGGCTATGCACCCACCCATGCACCCACCCACTCATTCCTCCAACCCACCTGCACACACATATGCACACATGCAAACACACACACATCCCACTCCATTTTGGAATAGTTACAGATAAATAGCCTTAATGATGATATCTCATGTCTCCCACCTAACACATTTCTGCAAAACTTCAAATCAAATCAAATCAAATTGTATTTGTAATAATAATAATAATATGCCATTTAGCAGACGCTTTCATCCAAAGCGACTTACAGTCATGCGTGCATACATTTTTGTGTATGGGTGGTCCCGGTGATCGAACCCACTACCTTGGCGTTACAAGCGCCGTGCTCTACCAGCTGAGCTACAGAGGACCACGTCACATGCTCCGAATACAACAGGTGTAGACCTTAAAGTGAAATGCTTACTTACAAGCCCTTAACCAACAATGTAATAAAATACAATGAAAAAAATAAATTAAAATAAAAACAAAAAAAGGCAGTTTTAGGTAATATAAATGTTAAGTAAAACATAGATAACAAAAAAATAAACATAAAAAATAATTAAAGAGCAGGAGTAAAATAACATTAACGAGGCAATATACAGGGGGTACCTGTACAGAGTCAATGTGCAGGGGCACAGGTTAGTCGAGGTAATTGAGGTAATATGTTGAGTTAAAGTGACTATGCAAAGATAATAAACAGAGAGTAGCAGCAGCGTAAAAGAGGGGGGGGGGGGTGTCCTGGATGGCAGGAAGCTTGGGCCGTACGCACTACCCTCTGTAGTGCCTTGCGGTCGGAGGCCGAGCAGTTGCCATACTAGGCAGTGATGCAACCAGTCAGGATGCTCTCGATGGTGCAGCTGTATAACTTTTTGAGGATCTGAGGACCCATGCCAAATCTTTTCAGTCTCCTGAGGGGGAATAGGCTTTGTCGTGCCCTCTTCACGACTGTCTTGGTGTGTTTGGACCATGAGAGTTTGTTGGTGATGTGGACACCAAGGAACTAGAAGCTCTCAGCCTGCTCCACTACAGCCCCGTCGATGAGAATGGGGGCATGCTCTGTCCTCTTTTTCCTGTAGTCCGCAATCATCTCCTTTGTCTTGATCACGTTGAGGGAGAGGTTGTTATCCTGGCACCACACGGCCAGGTCTCTGACCTCCTCCCTATAGGCTGTCTCATTGTTGTCTGTGATCAGGCCTACCACTGTTGTGTCGTCGGCAAACTTAATGATGGTGTTGGAGTCGTGCCTGGCCATGCAGTCATGGGTGAACAGCGAGTACAGGAGGGGACTGAGCACGCACCCCTGAGGGGCCCCCGTGTTGAGGATCAGCGTGGCAGATGTGTTGTTACCTACCCTTACCACCTCAGGGTGGACCGTCAGGAAGTCCAGGATCCAGTTGCAGAGGGAGGTGTTTAGTCCCAGGGTCCTTAGCTTAGTGATGAGCTTTGAGGGCGCTATGGTGTTAAACGCTGCGCTTTAGTCAATGAATAGCATTCTCACGTAGGTGTTCCTTTTGTCCAGGTGGGAAAGGGCAGTGTGGAGTGCAATAGAGATTGCATAATCTGTGGATCTGTTGGGGCGGTATGCAAATTGGAGTGGGTCTAGGGTTTCCGGGATAATGGTGTTGATGTGAGCCATGACCTGCCTTTCAAAGCACTTCATGGCTACTGACGTGAGTGCTACAGGTCGGTAGTCATTTAGGCAGGTTACCTTAGTGTTCTTGGGCACAGGGACTATGGTGGTCTGGTTGAAACATGTTGGCATTACAGACTCAGTCAGGGACAGGTTGAAAATGTCAGTGAAGACACTTGCCAGTTGGTCAGTGCATGCTCGGATTACACGTCTGGCCCTGCGGCCTTGTGAATGTTGAACTGTTTAAAGGTCTTACTCATATTGGCTACGGAGAGTGTGATCACACAGTCGTCCGGAACAGCTGATGCTCTCATGCATGCTTCAGTGTTGCTTGCCTCGAAGCGAGCGTAGAAGTAATTTAGCTCATCTGGCAGGCTTGTAGTCTGTAATAGTTTTCAAGCCCTGCCACATCCGACGAGCGTCGGAGCTGGTGTAGTACGATTCAATCTTTGTCCTGTATTGACGCTTTGCCTGTTTGATGGTTCATCGGAGGGCATAGCGGGATTTCTTATAAGCGTCCGGGTTAGAGTCCCGCCCCTTGAAAGCAGCAGCTCTACCCTTTAGCTCAGTGCGGATGTTGCCTGTAATCTATGGCTTCTGGTTGGGGTATGTACGTACGGTCACTGTGGGGACGACTTCATCGATGCACTTATTGATGAAGTCAGTGACTGATGTGGTGTACTACTCAATGCCATTGGAAGAATCCCGGAACATATTCCAGTCTGTGCTAGCAAAACAGTCCTGTAGGTTAGAATCTGCGTCATCTGACCACTTCTTTATTGACCGAGTCACTGGTGCTTCCTGCTTTCGTTTTTGCTTGGCTTGTACGCAGGAATCAGGAGGATAGAGTTATGGTCAAATTTGCCAAATGGAGCGCGAGGGAGAGCTTTGTACGCATCTCTGTTTGTGGAGTAAAGGTGATCTGGAGTTTTTTTCCCTCTGGTTGCACATTTAACATGCTTGTAGAAATTAGGTAAAACTGATATTTAGGGGAGAAGGATACATTCTCCAGTAGATGGGGACAGGGATGCAACATGCTGGAGGATTATTATGACAACTCTTGAAGGAATAGTTAGTTGCCTTTCAGATGAACGAAAAACAAGGTTTTGATATTTTGTTTTTTAATAGTAGCTTCTTTAAATATCAATTCCATAATAGGCTACAGCTCAAACCCAAGAAATACAGCGAATAAATACATTATTCTTATCACAACACATTTAGGCTATATTTGAAGTGGATTTCTGAGTTTTAGGCTTAAATAAACAAGGAAATTACTACTTTTGCAAAGTGACTTTAGTTAAGTAAACTGTTTTTTTTCTGAAATTCTTTAGTGAAGCTTAACTTCATCTAGTGTGAAGTAATTGGATGGTTGAAGAGTGCATTTGCTTGGTAAGTTATGTGGCCAAGCGGTAGCTTGTAGATAGGCCTAAACTATATTTTCAGAGTAGCTTCCCCAACATAGCCCTACAGTCTTTATGTTTCGTTTTTTCAGTAACCGTTCCATCTTATGTTTCGTTTATCTGTAACCGTTCCATCGGCTCGGTTGACTTTGGCGCGCTAGGACCCAGACGTGTGAAAAGCAGCGCTTGGCCGTGGCAGCAGCACTGGCGGCAGCGGGACTTGCATCGCTCCCCCTGATTCCAAGCTTCCCGAGCTGCTGACGTCAGCTGGCAGCCTGGGCTGTACTCGCGGCTCTGGACATAGCGCCGAGAAAATGCTGCTCTCGGTACCGCCAAGGGCAGGGATCAATCCATACATCGGCTATAACAGCAGAAACAGCAAAAAGGTAAACCCTTTCAGGATTTTCTGTTTTTCTTGCGCTCTCGGTCACCCAGTAGGGCATTACGCCCGTATCAGTCGCTATAGAAACCTATGTAGAGCATGACAGTAGCCTATACAGTGTCCTTGAAAAACGAAGTCTACACAATAAACTTCGGTCTTCGTAGAGAAAATTGCTGCTCACTATTCTGCACCCCCCACCGTGGTATGTGTAAAAACGGCTATTCGATGGTCCGGGCATCTATGCATCCTTAATATTTCTTTTTTATTCCCTATATGGGAGTTCCACCGTAGAGAGCAAGGATGTCGATATGATTATGTTAAGTCAGAAAAAGTCAATAGTGGATACAAACTTTTATGGGTAACTGTACGGTATTGGGACAGTGTTGTGCGTCTGTGCATAAATTTGAAAACGATTAGGTGGGGGCTGGGAGCAGAAGAGGGAGAAGCAGAATGTGTTATTCAGTGTAGCCTTAACTGATTTCAGTCTCCTTTTCAGGATGGTGGTCAATGAACAGTGATATCAGTAGTGTAAAATCAAGTATCCATTGTCTACGCAGCCGCGTTAATTTGGCAAAGTTTTTTTTCCCCCTTTCCCCCCCTGAAAGGCACATATGCCCCACCCCTTGAAAAAACCCACCATTGTGACGATGCTTACTTTTCCCAAATTATGAAAAGCAAAATAACAGTTATATTACATTTATAGTACTGAATCGTAGCCAACAACAATCAATCTGCAACTGAAACGTTACAATTCATGTCAGGGATTTGACATTATGAACCTTTGTAATATAAAATATACATTGTACCACTAATGCAAGAGTGAAAATATGTTTTATAGCCTAACTATTAATTAGATATTACAATGCTATTACAACATATATATTTTTTACATGAAATTGATTAAGAGTATTCGATTTTCTACTAGCATAAATGTTGTGTTGAAAAGAAACACAATACAAGATCAAAGCCAAAGCTATTGGGTTCTATTAATGCAACACCTAAAATATTTGATAAATTATACTGTAGCCAGAATCGTTTCGTTACAAATGGGTAAGAGAGAAATGCCTCCCCTGTTATTGGTAATGGTGACATGTCTTGGGGGTATAATTTTTGATACAAATGGTATTATTGTATTATTTTGAACATTCAATATAGCTGAGTATTTTAATTATTTTAATTATTGCTCATCTTTATCAAGGGTGTCAAGCATTTCGGACCCCACTGTATCTCCTCAGCTTTTAAAATTCTGCACATTTCAGGGTTGGTTTTGTGGCTCTTGGATGCTTTTGCACATCGTTTTTTACTGTAAAAACATAACACAACAGGGGAAACTCACATTATTGAATTAATAATATAATATGCCATTTAGCAGATGCTTTTATCCAAAGCGACTTACAGTCATGCGTGCATACATTTTTTTTTTTTTGTGTGTGTATGGGTGGTCCCGGGGATCGAACCCACTACCTTGGCGTTACAAGTGCCGTGCTCTACCAGCTGAGCTACACTATATTTGTAGTGTAAAATGTGGCCTGTCTGTCATTCATTTGCCTGTGTTGCTTGCTTGCCCAAAGGCATTTGAATAGTTTTTGACATCCCCTCCAAGCCTCTCTGTCCTGTTGTGCAGGCCTGTGTGTGGCTGTTGTGTTTACCTCTCCTCTATGAGAGCCTGAAGTCATTTGTATTGCTTGAAGGAGGAGGTTGTGGATATTTTCTCTGTTGCATCATGGAGAGAAGAGAGAGAGAGATTTTTACTGTTAATTTCAAATAGTTTTTTGTTTATATGTTTTGTGTCTTCTCACTTTTGTTTATTGTTTATTTCACTTGCTTTGGCAATGTAAACACATGTTTCCCATGCCAATCAAGCCCCTTTGAATTGAATTGAGAGAGAGAGATGCAGGACAGAATGAATACCACAGACTGTGATGATGCTAATTTTAGGAGTGCATTGTCATGTTGTGACAGTTTGTCTTTCATTTAAAGACAATCATGTCTGGTACATCATTGCACTGAAATTGAAAGAACTGACATGTTCAGTTATCATACAATTGGCCTAATTTTATTACTGTATTACTGGAGTAATAGTATTGTGATTGAGAGTTTAAGTGATTGAGTTTCCCATTCTGGACATTCTTAACAGAAAATGGTTCTGTTTGTCAGGAACCCATAGCACAGTCATGATACTGGAGAGCCAATGGGCAGGGTTAGAAATGGGGGGGAACCAAGGGAATTGAACCAGTGTGAACCATTGTGTATGTCAAATATATTATGATACATTTATTTAGAGCTGAAATGTAATGATGACAACAAGCCATGAGCACTTCAAGGGGAAGAAAACAAGTATTTCTTCAGTGAGAGTTTGAGTTCTGGTTCATAATATTCATTGATGTTGAGATTTTAAAAATAATGAAGTAGAGAAAGAGAAAGAGAGAGAGAGATGTTTCCTATGTTTATTTCCCTTTTGTTTATTTTGTATTCCATAAGTTTCCCATGCCAATAAAGCCCTTTGAATTGAATTGAGTTGAAAATTGAGAGAGAGAGAGAATGGGAAGTTGACACTTTGCATGACTTTTTTACATATTCTCAGCACAGACAGATTTAGACAAATTTCTGTTCACTCTGTACTTCATTAATACAGAGGTAGGAAGAATGCTGTCACACAAACACACACACACACACACACACACACACACACACTGTGTCGTGGACCTGGAGTTCACTAAGATGTCAAGTTCTCATGTGGAGAGATTTCTCACATATCACCCTCCCTCCCTCTGTTCCTCTCAACTTTCCCATCCTTCTCCCTCACTCTCTCCCCTCCTCTCTCTTTTTCTCTCCGGCTCTGTCACTTTTGCTCCTCTATCTCACCCTCTCTCTCCCTTCTCCCTTTCTCTCGCTCCCTCTTTCTCTTTCTCTCCCTCTCTACCTGTCTAACGTTCGTGTATACCTGTGCGACCGGCAGGAGTAAGTAAAAGACAAAGACAAAATAAAGGGCGTGCTGAGCTGAGGGTGAAAAAAGAGCCCTTTGTGTGTGGGAGGTGATTAGCCAACCAGATGGCACCAGGGGTTTGGTTACTGTGGTGCCTCCAGAGTCATCCGCTCCTCCTCCCCTGCCTGCCCCACTACCTCATTTCCTCTCCCAAATAAATATAATTAATGGTACATTTGTTTTGGTCCTGTCCTGAATTTCCTGGAAAATACAAAATGAGGATGCAGGTTAATCCAAAACCAAGGATCGAATGTCTCTATTCTGTTCTTTTGTATGTGCACATTTGTGTATTTCACAACCAAATGTAGTACTCAATTAATGTGACCGAATGATGATAGAATAGAAGTTGTCATTTTCAAGGCAAGTGTTAATACTGTACATGTGTATGCTGGTGTTTAGTGCTGAAACCTGTGATAAAATAAAGTATACAAAAGTCATGGTGCCTTGTCTTTGTAAGAAGACACCCTTCAATGTATAAACATGGAGAAATTCTTAAGGTTATTTCATTACAGTCTCATTTCAAGTGACTAAATAAAAAATTAAAATCAATAAAAGTATGACTAAGTATTAGAACTCAATGTGAAAATAAACTTTAGCGACCACAACAGAAGTATTTTGAGGGAAAGATCTGTGTGTTCCACAAAAAGGCTATTCATCCTAAGATCCCCCGAGGAGGCCTGGTGGATGTGAGGCCCTGCATGCCTTTCCTTTGAATTCATCTATTTCATACTTTCACTTTCAACCTTTGAAATATCATCAATATTATAGGATACCAGGGCACTTATTTCCACTTCTGTTTTGGCTTTCAAGTTTCTTTCTTTGATGCAGAGAGATCTGAGTTGGGTAGAAGTTTTGGATCTAAAACAATAAGCTCAACACAACAACAGGTGTTTGTTTGTATGTCTGAACTGCTCAGAAGATGTCTGAAATGTCTGAAATGCTCACTGTTGTGTATCTTGTCCTGACCAGTTTGCCTTCATCCATAAAGTATTTTATTTTACTGCAAGTGTAGCTGGGGTGAAATGGCTAGCTAGTTAGTGGTGCGCGCTAGTAGCGTTTCAATTGGTGACGTCACTCCCTCTGAGACCTTGAAGTAGTTGTTTCCCTTGCTCTGCAAGGTCCGCTGCTTTTGTGGAGCGATAGGTAACGATGCTTCGTGGGAGAAAGTTGTTGATGTATTCAGAGGGTCCCTGGTCCAAGCCCAGGTTGGGGAAAGGAGAGGGATGGAAGCAATACTGTTACATTGATGCTGTTGACCCGAATCACTCAGTTGGGCTCTGCCCAGCTGCTGGGGTTGCTGTGGAGAAGGAAGTAGTGGTGGCTATTCAGCATGATAAATGTCCATTGGGGGCAGGGTAGATGTCCAATGGGGGAGCAGCAGGGGGGATGGAAGCGAGGAGAACAGGCCGTGGCTCGGGTAGCTGAGGTCCCTGATGATCTTCTTGGCCTTCCTGCGACACCTGGTGTTGTAGTAGGTGTCCTGGAGGGCAGGCAGTGTGCACCCAATGGTGCGTTCGGCTGAGTGTACCACCCTCTGTAGTGCCTTGCGGTCAGCGGCGGTGGATTTTCCGTACCAGGCTGTGATGCAGCCCGACAGTATGCTCTCGATGTTGCTCCTGTAGAACACTGTGAGGGCCCTCGGAGACAGGCCAAATTTATTCAGCATCCTGAGGTTGAAGAGTTGCTGTCGTGCCTTCTTCACCACGGAGTCCGTGTGGTTTGACCATTTTAGCTCCTCGGAAATGTGTACGCCGAGGAACTTTACGCTTTTGACCGTCTCCACAGTGGCCCCGTTGATGAAGATGGGGGCATGCTCAGCCTGGTTCCTCATGAAGTCTACAATCAGCTCCTTTGTTTTGCTGACGTTGAGGGAGTGATAGGTAACAATGCTTCTTGACTGACTGTTGTCGATGTTGGCAGAGGGTCCCTGGTTCGTGCCCAAGTTGGGGCAAGGAGAGGGACGGAAGCGATACTGTTACACATGCACGTAGATTCTTAGCAAATGTAGCCTAACCAAATTATATAAATACATTTAAGCTTAGATTCTACAGTGCATTCGGAAAGTATTCAGACCCTTTACCTTTTCCCAAATTTTGTTTTACGTTACAGCCTTCAATCTACACACAATACCCCATAATGACTAAGCGAAAACAGGTTTTTAGAAATGTGTGCAAATGTATTAAAAATAAAAAACAGAAATACCTTATTTACATAAGTATTCAGACCTTTGCTATGAGACTAGACATTGAGCTCAGGTGCATCCTGTTTCCATTGATCATCCTTGAGATGTTTCTACAACTTGATTGGAGTCCACCTATGGTAAATGTAATTGATTAGACATGATGTGGAAAGGCACACCTGTCTATATAAGGTCCCACAGTCGACAGTGCATGTCAGAGCAAAAACCAAGCCATGAGGTCAAAGGAATTGTCCGTAGAGCGCCGAGACAGGATTGTATCAAGGCACTGATCTGGGGAAAGGTACCAAAAAAGTTCTGCAGCATTGAAGGTCCCCAAGAACACATGGCCTCCATCATTCTTAAATGGAAGAAGTTTGGAACCCCCAAGACTCTTCCTAGAGCTGGCCGCCAGGCCAAACTGAGCAATCGGGGAGAAGGGCCTTGGTCAGGAAGGTGACCAAGAACCTGATGGTCACTCTGACATAGCTCTAGAGTTCTTCTGTGGAGATGGGAGAACCTTCCAGAAGGACAACCATCTCTGCAGCACTCCACCAATCAGGCCTTTATGGTAGAGTGGCCAAACGGAAGCCACTCCTCGGTAAAAGGCACATGACAGGCTGCTTGGAGTTTGCCAAAAGGCACCTAAAGGACTCAGACCATGAGAAACAAGATGGAACTCTTTGGCCTGAATGCCAAGCTTCACGTCTGGAGGAAACCTAGCACCAGCCCCAAGGTGAAGCATGGTGGTGGCAGCATCATGCTGTGGGGATGTTTTTTGTTTTTCTGCGGCAGGGACTGGGAGACTAGTCAGGATCGAGGGAAAGATGAACGGAGCAAAGTACAGAGAGATCCTAGATGAAAACCTGCTCCAGAGCTCTCAAGACCTCAGACTGGGGCGAAGGTTCATCTTCCAACAGGACAACGACCCTAAGCACACAGCCAAGACAACGCATGAGTGGCTTCGGAACAAGTCTCTGAATGTCCTTGAGTGGCCCAGCCAGAGCCCGGACTTGAAACCGATCGAACATCTCTGGAGAGTCCTGAAAGTAGCTGTGCAGCGACGCTTCCCATCCAACCTGACAGAGCTTGAGAGGATCTGCAGAGAAGAATGGGAGAAACTCCCCAAATACAGGTGTGCCAAGCTTGTAGCGTCATACACAACAAGACTCAAGGCTGTAATCGCTGCCAAAGGTACTTCAACAAAGTACTGAGTAAAGGGTCTGAATACTTATGTAAATTTTTTTTTTTTTTAAATACATTTGCAAACATTTCTAAAAACCTGTTCTTGCTTTGTCATTATGAGGTTGTGTGTAGATTGATGAGGGGGAAGAAAAACAATTTAATCCATTTTAGAATAAGGCTGTAACGTAATTTGTTTTGGGAAAAGTCAATGGGTCTGAATACTTTTTGAATGCACTGTACAGTGCAATAATGACAAAGCAAAACAGTTTTTTTGAAATCTTTGCAAATAAATAACTGAACTATCACATTTACATTAGTATTCAGTATTCAAAAGTATTCAGACCCTTTACCAAAATCCTGTTTTTGCTTTGTCAATTATTGGATATTGTGTGTAGTTTGAATAAAATCAATTTTAGAATAAGGCTGTAACGTAACAAAATGTGGAAAAAGTGAAGGGGTATGAATACTTTCAGAATGCACTGTAATTCAAGTAAACATTCCCTCTGTGTGTCATTGTACATTCATGTTTTCTTTTAAATCCACAACTTGAATCCCTCCACAGCCTCAAAGAGGATCTAGATACATTTTCTAACCTCTCTGGATTACAACCAAATTATGATAAATGTCACGGACGTTGAAGGACGGGTCAGACCAAGGCGCAGCGTGAAATGCATACATGTTTATTATATAAACTAAACACATGAACAAAACAACGTAACGTGAAGTCCTCAGGCTAAACACAATACAAGCCTATACACGGAACAAGATCCCACAACTAATGATTGCAAACAGGCTACTTAAGTATGATCCCCAATCAGAGACAACGAGCGACAGCTGCCTCTGATTGGGAATTACATTTACATTTACGTCATTTAGCAGACGCTCTTATCCAGAGCGACTTACAAATTGGTGCATTCACCCTATAGCCAGTGGGATAACCACTTTACAATAATTGTATTTATTTATTTATTTATTTTTTGTTGGGGGGGGGGGGTAGAAGGATTACTTTATCCTATCCCAGGTATTCCTTAAAGAGGTGGGGTTTCAAATGTCTCCGGAAGGTGGTGAGTGACTCCGCTGTCCTGGCGTCGTGAGGGAGCTTGTTCCACCATTGGGGTGCCAGAGCAGCGAACAGTTTTGACTGGGCTGAGCGGGAACTATGCTTCCGCAGAGGAAGGGGAGCCAGCAGGCCAGAGGTGGATGAACGCAATGCCCTCGTTTGGGTGTAGGGACTGATCAGAGCCTGAAGGTACGGAGGTGCCGTTCCCCTCACTGCTCCATAGGCAAGCACCATGGTCTTGTAACGGATGCGAGCTTCAACTGGAAGCCAGTGGAGTGTGCGGAGGAGGGGGGTGACGTGAGAGAACTTGGGAAGGTTGAACACCAGACGGGCTGCGGCATTCTGGATGAGTTGTAGGGGTTTAATGGCACAGGCAGGGAGCTTAGTTGTGTATCGTCAGCGTAGCAATGATAGGAGAGGCCATGTGAGGATATGACAGAGCCAAGTGACTTGGTGTATAGGGAGAAAAGGAGAGGGCCTAGAACTGAGCCCAGGGGGACACCAGTGGTGAGAGCACGTGGTGCGGAGACAGCTTCTCGCCACGCCACTTGGTAGGAGCGACCGGTCAGGTAGGACGCAATCCAGGAGTGAGCCGCGCCGGAGATGCCCAGCTCGGAGAGGGTGGAGAGGAGGATCTGATGGTTCACAGTATCAAAGGCAGCAGACAGGTCTAGAAGGACAAGAGCAGAGGAGAGAGAGTTAGCTTTAGCAGTGCGGAGAGCCTCCGTGACACAGAGAAGAGCAGTCTCAGTTGAATGACCAGTCCTGAAACCTGACTGGTTTGGATCAAGAAGGTCATTCTGAGAGAGATAGCAAGAGAGTTGGCTAAAGACGGCACGCTCAATAGTTTTGGAAAGAAAAGAAAGAAGGGATACTGGTCTGTAGTTGTTGACATCAGTGGGATCGAGTGTTGGTTTTTTGAGAAGGGGTGCAACTCTCGCTCTCTTGAAGACGGAAGGGACATAGCCAGCGGTCAAGGATGAGTTGATCAGCGAGGTGAGGTAGGGGAGAAGGTCACCGGAGATGGTCTGGAGAAGAGAGGAGGGGATGGGGTCAAGCGGGCAGGTTGTTGGGCGGCCTGCAGTCACTAGTCGCAAGATTTTATCTGGAGAGAGAGGGGAGAAAGAAGTCAAAGCATAGGGTAGGGCAGTGTGAGCAGGACCAGCAGTGTCATTAGACTTAACAAACGAGGATCGGATGTTGTCAACCTTCTTTTCAAAGTGGTTGACGAAGTCATCCACAGAGAGGGAGGAGGGGGGGGGGGAGGATTCAGCAGTGAGGAGAATGTGGCAAAGAGCTTCCTAAGGTTAGAGGCAGATGCTTGGAATTTAGAGTGGTAGAAAGTGGCCTTAGCAGCAGAAACAGATGAAGAAAATGTAGAGAGGAGGGAGTGAAAAGATGCCAGGTCCGCAGGGAGTCTAGTTTTCTTCCATTTCCGCTCAGCTGCCCGGAGCTCTGTTCTGTGAGCTCGCAATGAGTCATCAAGCCACGGAGCTGGAGGGGAGGACCGAGCCGGCCGGGAGGATAGGGGACACAGGGAGTCAAAGGATGCAGAAAGGGAGGAGAGGAGGGTTGAGGAGGCAGAATCAGGAGATTGGAGGGAGAAGGATTGAGCAGAGGGAAGAGATGATAGGATGGAAGAGGAGAGAGTAGTGGGAGAGAGAGAGCGAAGGTTGCGGTGGCGCGTTACCATCTGTGTAGGGGCAGAGTGAGTAGTGTTGGAGGAGAGCGAGAGAGAAAAGGATACAAAGTAGTGGTCGGAGACATGGAGGGGAGTTGCAGTGAGATTAGTAGAAGAGCAACATCTAGTAAAGATGAAGTCAAGCGTATTGCCTGCCTTGTGAGTATGGGGGGACGGTGAGAGGGTGAGGTCAAAAGAGGAGAGGAGTGGAAAGAAGGAGGCAGAGAGAAATGAGTCAAATGTAGACGTAGGGAGGTTGAAATCCCCCAAAACTGTGAAGGGTGAGCCATCCTCAGGAAAGGAACTTATCAAGGCGTCAAGCTCATTGATGAACTCTCCAAGGGAACCTGGAGGGCGATAGATGACAAGGATATTAAGCTTAAATGGGCTAGTGACTGTGACAGCGTGGAATTCAAATGAGGAGATAGACAGATGGGTTAGGGGAAAAATTGAGAATGACCACTTGGGAGAGATGAGGATTCCTGTGCCACCACCCCTCTGACCAGATGCTCTCGGGGTATGCGAGAACACATGGTCAGACGAGGAGAGAGCAGTAGGAGTAGCAGTGTTTTCAGTGGTAATCCATGTTTCCGTCAGCGCCAGGAAGTCGAGGGACTGGAGGGTAGCATAGGCTGGGATGAAGTCAGCCTTGTTGGCAGCAGAATGGCAGTTCCAGAGGCTGCCTGAGACCTGGAACTCCAGGTGTGTGGTGCGTGCAGGGACCACCAGGTTAGAGAGGCAGCAGCCACGCGGTGTGAGGCGTTTGTGTAGCCTGTGCGGAGAGGAGAGAACAGGAATAGGCAGAGGCATAGTTGACAGGCTGTAGCAGATGGCTACAATAATGCAGAGGAGATCGGAATGAAATGAACTAAACATCTGGGAAAGGAGAGAGCAGGGCCTCCCTCACCAAAAAAAAATTATATATATAACTCTCCCAACTTCCACCTCAGAAACCATAATTGTTTCACTGAACCACCCGAATAAAACTCTCCCAACTTCCACTTTAGAAATTAGAATTGTTGTAAACTACAGCGGTTCAATGTTTCAAGGAATAGACTCAACTTACTTTAACTATGACGCCATAGCTAACTAGCATGCTAGCATCCAATAACACACAGTTTAGCACCAATACTTGGTTACAACAAACTACCAATAGTGTGTTAACACACTAAACAGATAATTCGTGTCCGTGTCTAGTTCTTTCATAACGCAGCAATAATTAAACGTTGGCTAGCTAGCACAAATATATTGTATTTAGCTACTACAGTACAGCTAGCTGGTAGTGTTGGCTAGCTAGCAATGGCTGCTGTGTTGACTTTGTTTGAAAAACGGCGTCGCTGCGAACGAATGTAGCTGGCTAAAAGGATATTGTATTTAGTTGCTACCGTTGCTAATAGCTACTCGCCAGCTAATCCAGGAGGTGAGTTAGCTAGCTAGCTTCGTGCTACACCCGGCACCGCCGAATACAAAAGTAACCTACAATAACTACATACAACAACTACCCACAACAGCCCACAATGCCTACCTATAATACCTAATAATATACAGCCCACGATGCCTACCTATAATACCTAACTACAATCTAAATACATAGCTTAAGCCTTACTCGACAAAGCCCAAGCTATGTATAAAGCCAAACTTACCCGACGCCAGCTGTCTGGGTGGCAGACTGCAATCAGTAGCTGTAATTAAGTACAGCAGCTACCAACCACCTAACGTTAATGCCTCGGATAATGAGGTTAGAAAAACAGCTGAATGGTAGGCAGCTAGCTGGCTCAATCACAGGTACTCTTAAGCGTGAAATAACATTGGAAACAACTAACCACAGTTGCTAAAAGTTACCAGTAGCTACCCGCTAGCTAGCTAGCTAGCTTTGTTGGTCCAAGTAGTGGGTAAGCTAGCCTCGTGCTTCGCCGGGGTCCGCCGAATACAATACTTACCTACAATAATTACCTACAATAACCTACAATAACTACCTAAGTAAACTACCTATAATACCTAACTACAATACCTACCTACAATCTAAATACATGGTTTAAGCTTTACTCAACACCATATAAGAAGCCAAGCTTACCTCCTGCTAGAGAAAACACAACCTCTCCCGACCACCGACGAAATCACACCCGGCCAAACATAGAAACACAATACCTAGATCTCCACACCCTGACTCAACATACAAGAGTTCCATAAGTCAGGGCGTGACAATAAATGTACTATATTATGTATTGGATCACTAAAAAATACAATTTTTACATTACCATGTAGTTTACCAATAAAATGGTCTGATGGTGATGTGGATATACTCTGAATACATATCCCAAATGAAATAAATGATCTCACTCCAAAAAAAAAGAATAGAAAGTTAGCAAAAATAGATAAGATCTTGCTACCATGGAAAGGTAAATACCTGTCAATTTGTGGAAAAATCACACTGATTAACTCTTTAGTATTATCCCAGTCTACCTATTTGTCTTGCCTACGCCTAGCGAACAGTTTTTTAAATTATATGAGAAAAAATATTCCATTTTATTTCGAACAGCAAGCCAGACAAAATTAAACGGGCCTATTTATATAATGAATATGAATTAGGAGGACAGAAATTATTAAATATTAAAGCATTAGACCTATCACTAAAAGCTTCAGTCATACAAAAATTATACTTAAATCCGAACTGGTTCTCTAGCAAACTAGTAAAATTGTCTCACCCAATGTTCAAGAAGGGACTTTTTCCCTTTATTCAGATTACAACCTCTCACTTTAAGTTATTTGAAAAGGAAATAATCTCCCAAATATCACTATAAAAAAACATTATTTTTTGAGAAAAAAAAAAAAAAGGTATAATCTTCGTAAATGATATTATCGGTAGGAATGGTGGAGTTATGTCGCACATGCAGATAATAAAAACATATGGAAATGTCTGCTCTACCCAAAATTACAACCAAATAATTGCAGCATTACCGCAAAAATGGAAGAGGAAAGTGGAAGGAGGAAAAAGTAAGGAACTTGTCTGTTGGCCTTGCATTAAAGAACATAATTGATTAAAGAAAATTGTGATATATAAAAAAGTTTACCAGTTTCATTTAAGGACCAAAAGATTGACAGCCGTCCCATATAGATTGCAAAATAGTTGGGAAGAGATTTTTGACGTACCCATTCCATGACATAGTGTTTATGAACTGATACGCTTAACGACGCCGGATTCAAAACATAGACATTTTCAATTTAAATTATTATTTAAAATTATTGCTACCAATAGAATGTTATTTGTATGGGGGATACAATATTCCCAGCTCTGCAGATTTGGCTGTGAAGAGACAGAATCATTAGATCATTTGTTTTGGTACTGTCCATTTGTAGCTTGTTTCTGGACATAGCACTACTGGGTGATCTGAAAAGTCATAGTCAATCGATCAATAATATAATAATACTTTTAGCAAAGATGTTTATTTTCAATTCACAAACTGTAGAAACAATGAGAATAGAAAGGTTCAGAACTTTTGTAAAACATCACAGTACAGTTGAAAAATATATGGCAAATAGAAATCCAATATGGATGGTGTTAAGAGATAGATGGGAGGTGTTGAATGGAGCTGAAGGTTGGGACTGATAACAACAACTAATAACAACAAGATAACTAGTGTAAGACATGCTGTGTCCATAATAAGTATATAGGTTATATATTGTGAGCTTTTGTGAAAGAGCACAGTTAGAAAGATATGGCATAAACAAACAAAAAAGTGTTGAGAAAAAAAGAGCAGAAGTAAAATAAAATAACAGTAGGGAGGCTATATATACAGGGGGGTACCGGTGCAGTTGAGGTAGTTGAAGTAATATGTACATGTGGGTAGAGTTAAAGTGACTATGCATAAATAATTAACAGAGTAGCAGCAGCGTAAAAATATGGGGTGTAGCAAATAGTCTGGGTATGCATGATTAGCTGTTCAGGAGTCTTATGGCTTGGGGGTAGAAGCTGTTGAGAAGTCTTTTGGACCTAGACTTGGCACTCCGGTACCGCTTGCCGTGCGGTAGCAGAGAGAACAGTCTATGACTAGGGTGGCTGGAGTCTTTGACAATTTTGAGGGCCTTCCTCTGACACCGCCTGGTATAGAGGTCCTGGATGGCAGGAAGCTTGGCCCCAGTGATGTACTGGGCCGTACGCACTACCCTCTGTAGTGCCTTGCGGTCGGAGGCCAAGCAGTTGCCATACCAGGCGGTGATGCAACCAGTCAGGATGCTCTCGATGGGGCAGCTGTATAATTTTTTGAGGATCTGAGGACCCATGCCAAATCTTTTCAGTCTCCTGAGAGGGAATAGGCTTTGTCGTGCCCTCTTCACGACTGTCTTGGTGTGTTTGGACCATGATAGTTCGTTGGTGATGTGGACACCAAGGAACTTGAAGCTCTCAACCTGTTCCACTACAGCCCCGTCGATGAGAATGGGGGCGTGCTCAGTCCTCTTTTTTTTCCTGTAGTCCACAATCATCTCCTTTGTCTTGGTCACGTTGAGGGAGAGGTTGTTATCCTGGCACCACACGGCCAGGTCTCTGACCTCCTCCCTAGAGGCTGTCTCATCGGTGTCGGTGATCAGGCCTACCACTGTTGTGTCGTCGGAAAACTTAATGATGGTGTTGGAGTCGTGCCTGGCCATGCAGTCATGGGTGAACAGGGAGTACAGGAGGGGACTGAGCACGCACCCCTGAGGGGCCTCCCTGTTGAGGATCAGTGTGGCAGATGTGTTGTTACCTACCCTTACCACCTGGGGGCGGCCCGTCAGGAAGTCCAGGATCCAGTTGCAGAGGGAGGTGTTTAGTCCCAGGATCTATGTATGTATCTATACATACATGTATCTATGTATCTATCTATACATACATGTATCTATGTATGTGTATGTATGTGTATATGTATATATATATATATATATGTATATATGCGAGAAAAAATATCATATGGGGGATTGGAAGTGATGCAGACAATTACATTGATGGAAGTTACAATCTATCTGCAATATTAAAGCTGATGTAGCCCCTAAAAAAAAAAAAAAAAAAAAAAGATTCCCTCTGTGGATTTTCTCATACATAGACCATTGTAGTAAGTCCTTTTGAGATAATGTATGAAATCAAAAAAAATGAGGTTAGCATAAATACAATTTGTATTTGTATTTATTATGGCTCCCCATTAGCTGCTGCCAAGGCAGAAGCTACTCTTTGTCTCTCCTCCACTTTGAGCCATGAGAGACTGACATGCATATTATTAGTGTACATCCAAGTGCCAGCCGTGCTGCCCTGTTCTGAGCCAATTGCAATTTTCCTAAGTCCCTCTTTGTGGCACCTGACCACACGACTGAACAGTAGTCCAGGTGCGACAAAACTAGGGCCTGTAGGACCTGCCTTGTTGATAGTGCTGTTAAGAATGCAGAGCAGCCCTTTATTATAGACAGACTTCTCCCCATCCTAGCTACTGTTGTATCAATATGTTTTGACCATGACAGTTTACAATCCAGGGTTACTCCACGCAATTTAGTCTCCTCAACTTGCTCAATTTCCACATTATTCATTACAAGATTTAGTTGAGGTTTAGGGTTTAGTGAATGATTTGTCCCAAATACAATGCTTTTAGTTTTTGAAATATTTAGGACTAACATTGTTTGCCACCCATTCTGAAATTAACTGCAGCTCTTTGTTAAGTGTTGTTAAGTGTAATTTCAGTCACTGTGGTAGCTGACGTGTATAGTATTGAGTCATCCGCATACACACTTGCGATATCGCTCCAGAGTACAGGCCTCGGTGTAACGCTCATTCCTTTGACGATAAACGCGAATCCGACCATCACCCCTGGTGAGACAAAACCGCGACTCCTCAGTGAAGAGCACTTTTTGCCAGTCCTGTCTGGTCCAGCGACGGTAGGTTTGTGCCCATAGGAGACATTGTTGCCGGTGATATCTGTTGAGGACCTGCCTTACAACAGGCCTACAAGCCCTCAGTCCAGCCTCTCTCAGCTTATTACGGACAGTCTGAGCACTGATGGAGGGATTGTGCGTTCCTGGTGTAACTCAGGCAGTTGTTGTTGCCATCCTGTACCTGTCCTGCAGGTGTGATGTTCGGATGTACTGATCCTGTGCAGGTGTTGTTACACGTGGTCTGCCACTGCGAGGACGATCAGCTGTCCGTCCTGTCTCCCTGTAGCGCTGTCTTAGGCGTCTCACAGGACGGACATTGCAATTTATTGCCCTGGCCACATCAGACGAAAGGCCTCTTTAGTGTCCTAAGTTTTCATAACTGTGACCTTAATTGCCTACCGTCTGTAAGCTGTTAGTGTCTTAACGACCGTTCCACAGGTGCATGTTCATTCATTGTTTATGGTTCATTGAACAAGCATGGGAAACAGTGTTTAAACCCTTTACAATGAAGATCTGTGATGTTTTTTGTTTTTTTACGAATTATCTTTGAAAGACAGGGTCCTGAAAAAGGGACGTTTATTTTTTCGCTGAGTTTAGTTGGCAATATCAGTGGGTTTTGTGATGAATGATCTGATTCAATGAATGATGGAGCGGAGTTTGCCTTTTTGCCCAAGATTTCATTTAAGGTGC